>NW_020837948.1:55024829-55325478 GCF_003676395.1 Aethalodelphis obliquidens | reverse complement strand
CACACACACACACACACACACACACACACACACACACACACACACACTAAGTGAATGAGAATTAGTTCTGCCTAGTGCCCCCCACCACCAGGTATCCTGGGCTCCTCCGGACATCTGAGCTATCCTCGGTGGCCCTGCCCCAGCCCTGACCTCACAGTGCCCACACTTCACCCATCAAAGTCCACTCTCTTCATACCCTGATCTTTGCTGGCATTTTATGAAATTCTTCCTGTTAAGTCCTAAGTAGCTAATGTAGTCCCTGTTCTACGGATGCTTACATGTTGAATAAGAGGTTTAAAGAGAACCATTTCGCCCAAATTCCTCTAATGGTAAAATTTTAGGCACAACAATAAGTGAATTCCAGCTTTTCGCTACAGAGCCCCTTCCATACTCCTCCAATCCCATCACACTGACCACTTCCCACTTCATTTGTTTCGTAAGTGTCAGCTTATAAAAACACCTCCACCTCCTAGGATGGAGGTGAGATGGATCCTGCATTTGTAAAAATGGAGGTAAATGTTGAAACAATGACGTGCAAGTCCATCTCCTCCATCTGTCAATTCACCTGTATCAGAACCACACAGCCTCTGGAGGATGAGGATCCCTTCTCCAACCATTTCTGGTCGGCGCTTACTTAGGAAGGGGACACGCTAATATTATCTCCAGTGTCTGAACCCAAGCAGGGGAGAGAGTGGGAGAAGTCGGCCTCAAGACATACCTTTCTCTGCAGAGGCCCAAAGCGTAGAGCCCAGTATCTCCAAGAATGCCCCAAAGCACTTAATAATCAGTGTCTGTAAAACCTTCCTAAATATAACGGCTTCAGAACTGGCTCTTACACTGTTGACAAGGGACTCTGATTTGGTCCCATCCAAGATAAAAAAAGAGCCTTTCTGTAAGAATGAAAACATGAGTCAAGATAAAAATTGAAGTGGGTCCAATGGGACAAAAGCCAGCCCTTCACAACCAAGTATAGTCTAAGAGGCCAAGAAAAGAACAGGTAAGGGTGCCCCTCAGACATGGCTGATAACACAGGCTCAGATGGACAGGTTTCTAAATTGATGTTTCTCGAAAATGGTGTTTCTAGAACATGCCCAATTATAAAAACCATCCAGACACTTTGTTTAAAAAATTCAGATTCCCAGGACCCACACCAAACCTATGAAGTCAAAACTCCAGGGCAGGGTCTGAGAACACACAGGTCTAACCAGCACCCAACAGAGGGTCAGGCAAGTTTCAGAAACAACGTTCCAAAGGAAACAATATGTAACTTTTTAAAACGTTGCAGTCACATAACTTCAAAGTGATAGGGTATGTGTGAAAAGGCAGGCTTAACTGGAGGAAGTCAGAGCCTTCTTTAACTAGTTAAAATTATGGAATATAATCATCAGGTAATGAGGAAGTCAATTTGATTAAAATGTAGCAAAAACAAAACCTCTCCCTTTAGCTTAACCATATTCCACCTGGAAGACCTCCCATGACCTCCCTCCCTGCCCTAAGGATGGAAGGGAATCCCCGAGCACAGCTGCTCCTTGGGGCTGTTATAGGCCGGAATGGCAGTGACAGGGTTGAGAGCCCTCAGGGTTATCCCAATAAAGACAGCCCCAAGGAGCAGGCAGCAAGCTCTAAACCAGACCCTGCAGGTGCCCTCCTGGTGTCAGCCTTTACACGTCTGAGTCTCCGGCTGACTCATCCGTAGCCTCAGTCGTGTCCCAGTCTATGTGAGGCCTTGCTCCACAGGACCAGCGGCACCAGCCTCACAGGGAGCCTATGCGTAAGCCCAGGCCTGCTTCATCAGAATCTGCCATTTCACAAGATTCCAGATCATTCTTGTGCACCTTCCAGCATGAGAAGCCCTGCTTTAAGGCACGGAGAGCGCCACCACGGGGAGCCTCTCAGCCCACCTGTACAGCCACCAGCTCACCAGCTCACCCACTGCGACCGAACACTCTAAGAGGCCTTCTTCCCTCACAATCCTTACACAAGTCTTCTCAGACTTGCTTTGTCTTGGAGCCAAACCACCATCAGCGGGGGCCCAGTGACAGCTGACAATCCAAAGCCCCACCTTAGGGAGTTGAAAGGAGGCGGGAAGTACTGACCGTCTCTCACAGTCTCCTCCGGCTCCTCTACCTATCAGGCTCCCTGAGCGGGCAGGAACGTGGACCCCACGAGCACAAATCAGTAGAGAAGATCCAAAGTCAAACAATACTATGGAACGCTGGCTCGCTCTCCGCCAGCACCATGTTAATGAGGTCGAGGTCACGAGTATGGTTAGCTTCCTCGGGTATCGTGGCACAGATGCCAACCCTCTGCCCTCTAGCTGCCTGCAAAGGCTGACACGTCCCTGGTTACTAATAGGAGAATGACTGGAGAGGCTGAACAGAGCAGCGGCAGAAAAGGACTCAAGGAACGTGGATGACTGGTGAGCAGAATGGATTGAAGAACAGTACTCAGCCCAGAGGGGTGGCTGACATGACAGATGACTGGGGAGAATTCAAAATCATCCCGATGGGCTGAACATCACACACCTGGATGAGAAAGCTGACATTTGACAGGAAGAAGTGGGAAGTTCTACGGCCAAGATTTTAAAAATCAAATACACATATGTAAGCTAGAGGAAATCTAACCTGACGACAGTTCTTGTTTTAAAATGTTCAAAACTTTTTTAAAACATTAAGTTTTGTTGACTAATGTAGTTGCTAAGAAAGCTAACATACTTAGGGTCCATGAGTCTAGTTTCCAGACCAAGGGGAACAGTGGTCCCTGTGTAGCACAGCTGACCAGACTATCCTCAACAGTCCCCCAGCCACCTGTCCACACAGGTGTATACACAACCTGTCCCATCGCTTCATCACTACCACCACTTGTGTTCTTATTATTCAGTATGGTCTCTGCACCCGGCTACCGTTCTTTTTGGCTTTGGATTATAGTTTAAACATTCCCCACATCAGCTTAGCTCCCTTTAATGCTGCCTTTTCTTTACTAATCAAGAAAAGAACAACAGACCCAAGCACAAATTGGAAAAAACACATTTAAAAAAAAAAAAAAAAGACAAGACAACCTAAGCAACCCATTTACCAAAAGGATTCAGACCCAAAAGACCTATAGTCACCTGTGTAAGCTGGCATCCTAGGCTGCATAATACAGCATGGATCTGTGCAGAAAGGTAATCAGGTTGGTAAATTATGAGCTTCCAGCACAGAAAAGCCCTGAAATGGCTACAATAAGAATGAGCAAATGACAGAGTAAATATCTGTTTAGACATACTTCCCTGTGCAGAATCACCTAGGAATGGACAGTTAGCCATTAAAAAAAAAAAAAATGATTTTTAGATTGTTTTTCAAGTTGTGAGCCTTTTTTTCCTTACGTGTATATTTCATATACAAAGGGTAGCCATTTACAAACACAAAAACACCAATTACTGGTGAAGTCTGTAGTTGTGAGACTGGCCAGTCTATTATTTTTAATTTCAGAAAACTTGATCCCTATGGGTGAGAGAAAAGTTATAAATTTTTAAGAGGTTAATTTGTCCTGAGTAATAAGTGTGTCATGCACCACTTATCTAAAGATTAAATGTGGCTACTGTCTATGCAGTTACAGGCATCTTTAAACAACTGGCTAACTGCCTCAAAACTGGAAAACAACATGTGAAATTCAGCCCAACTGCAGCCTGCCCCAGGAGAAAGGAAGCTTGAACTCCAGGTGCCCTTGACAACACAGCTCAGTGTGGAAAGAGAGAAATTGCTGAACAATAGAATCAGTAGAGGAAAGAGAGTCCCTCTAATTTTCCGGGAATGTGGGGAGGTTGATGCTAAAGGGATATTTAAGATCTCAATGCTGGTTTGAGTTCTACTGAACACTGAAACAACTGAAAACAAGAAAAAAAAAAAAACTTACATGTGAGTATAGTATATTTATATATATATTTATAGATATTTAATTAGGTACATATCAATCTGACAGATGTTTACACATTTAGATATAGAAGTGAAACACCTCTCAGATCACACTTAACAGTGTTTATGAAAACATATAAAGCGTACCGACAGGAAGGAGTGGGTCCTTCCCTATTGTTGGGAGGAAGCTGCCCCATTCTGGCTCTGGGTCACAGGACCCAGGCCTGGTTACATTCCTCCACAACTACATTTACAACAAATAGGAATTTCAAGTCTTTTTAAAGACAGAGACCTGCTTTGCCATGGACGTAGCACAGATGTAAGGAGGTGTATGGTGCTGTGGCCAAAACTGCTGATACAGTTTTGCACAAAAAAAGAATGGAAGAAAACACCAACAACTGTTTTGTTCTGGTTTTTTAAGTAACATCTACTTTAAAAAAATCTGAAAAGCAGAAAAGTAAAGAAAACAGTCACCTGTAACCCCACGAGTCTAAAATAACCAGTCAGAATTTTAGCCTACATCCTTGCAGTCTGTCTAGGCTACCAGTTTTCCTTTCAATGGCAGATCAGTTAGGCAGGCAAGAGCAAGGCGAGGCATTATTGCTGGTTACACAGACTAATGATGATTAATAATTCCCACTGGCCGTACCCTAAATCCACAACAGTAAGAGGAGTAAGGCTGTACACAAATCAAATAGCATGTCTGCCCTTTAACAGGCATTCACTGGGGCCTACTTTGCACACGTTTTTTATTCCACAAATGAATGAAATTCAAATTAACAGCCCCTTGAGGGCCATATGGTAACTTCAAAAAAGAAGGCAGATAAGCCTTGTCCCTGGTGGAAACGAAAACACTAGTTCTCCAAGTACAAGTTCTCAAGGTGCCTACAGACTGGGTTCCTAGGAAAAGCCCTCCTCCTGGCTTGCAGATGGCCACAGTCTCACCATGGTGAAGAGAGCATGCTCCAGACTCTCTCCCTCTTCTTAGAAGGACACTAATCCCATCATGGGGGCTCCACCCTCATGACCTCATCTAAACCTAATTACCTCCCAAAGGTGCCCCCTCCAAGTGCCATCACAATGGGGATTAGGGTTTCTATTTAGGAATTCGGGGAAGAACACAGTCTGTCCAGAATACGAATGTGTCAGGGGTGGAGGAGGATCAATTTTATCAGTTGTACATCCTAGCTATTAAAAATGTTCAGGGCTTCCCTGGTGGCGCAGTGGTTGAGAGTCCGCCTGCCGATGCAGGGGACACGGGAAGATCCCACATGCCGCGGAGCGGCTGGGCCCGTGAGCCATGGCCACTGAGCCTGCGTGTCCGGTGCCTGTGCTCCGCAACGGGAGAGGCCGCAACAGTGAGAGGCCTGCGTACCGCAAAAAAACACAAAAAAAATGTTCAGAGCCATTCTATGTACATTCCTCTAAATTATCTCAGTTCAAAACAATAAACAGGTCTCACAAGTCAGCAAAATAACACCAGTAAGAGTCTGATCACTGAAGGCCAGGGTCAGGGGCTTGATTACCCCATTAGTCCCGTTGAAAGGATGAAAGAGAAAAATTCAGTTACAAGGACACAGATTACTCTCACCCTAAGCACTATTCAGTAAACCTCAAGAGACCAGCCAACCACTTGCTGCTACTGTAAAAATAACTCCATCTTTCACCTCCAGCTCCAGACCTCTCTTCCTGCCTGTGGATCCAATGCTCTGCTGGGCATCTCTCCCTGGGCGCCTCACAACTCAGCTGTGGATTCAACAGAACTCGTTACTCCTCACCATCTCCCCGAACTGCGGTTCCCATAGCTGCTTAACTCAGTGAAAGGCGCCATGACCCACTCCAGTCACCCTGGACTCCCTCTTACTAAGAGCCCACCCATGGGACATGACCGAGGAAGTGCGGTCAGCCTCTCCAGGTCTCTCCTGCTCTCCCTCACCAAGTCCCACCGGGATTCCTGTACTAACCTCCTGGCTCACCTGCTATCCCCGGCCCTGGCCTCCTTGTCACCGAGCCCACCTCGAGTTCCTTCTAAAGCACAATATGATCAGGTCAATCACCTGCTGCAAGTTCCCCATCTTCCACACAGGTTTCGAGATGAAGTTCAGACTCCCCAGCTCAGCACCCTCAGGGACTTCCCTACACCACGCTGCCTCTAGTCCAAACAGCTACTCTCAGTGCCCTGTTGACCTTATACCATTTCGACCCTTCTAGACTCCAAACATAATGCATTCTTACTGTACCAGGTATTACTGTAACCTTAAAAGTAATGGGGAAAAAAAAACCTTGAGGGACTAAGTCTCCACTCTGCCCTTTACTCTCGGGCCCGCCTCCTACAGCAAAGGGTCCAGTATTTTAAGTACTAGACCAGACTCTTCCCTGGGCACAATCTGGGCTTTATAAGCTGATGATCAGATCTGACCTCTGATTCCTTCTTTGCCTTTCTAAGGCTGTGAAGTCTCACTTCGGAGAAAAACCCGTTTGTTCTCGTGGCACTTTGACTGGTGATTCTACTCAAACAGGACACATGCTTTATTATAAAGCACAGAAAGAAACAGGCTCCCCCTTCTTCCTTCTCCCTGTGGAGGACCCATAGGACCAGCAGGCCCCGGCCACCACCCCCAGCCAGATCACTTCCCTCCAAGCTGGCTGGCTTGTGGAAGAGAAGCACGCCCAGCACGCTGCTTTCCCAGCACAGGCACTTCTAAACAAAAAAGAGAGCTTCTTGGGTTTATGGAGCTCCTCTGCACACAGTTTGCTTCTCCAACTAGAATGAGTGCTCTGTGAGTGGAGAGGTCTACTCTTGGTTCTTGCTATGCTCCCAGAGGCCAGAACAGAGCCTGGCCCATGGAAGAGGCTCCATGGGTATTTGCTGAATGACTGGATAAAAGAATGGATGAATGAGCAAACAGGCATTCCTCCCAGATTAGAAAAGAAATATACAGCATAGTTCCCCAGCTCCAAAAACTACTGTTTTGCTAAGAATGCCTTTTGTTCATTCTGCAGCTAGGTACAACCTTAGGAAAAACTGGGCAATGTTCCATTAACCCCAAGACATACTATAAAGGTGCTTTTTGGAATAAATTCTAGAGATCAGGTATTTGCTTACTATTTGTATTTTTCTAAGAGCAGTAAACACTGAGAAAACACTGCTTTAGAATTCCCAAGAGAGACACCACGTCCACCACTCAAGTTTTCTTTTTTTTCTTAAATAAAATGTCGATATTGACTTTGGTGGGACCTGGAACCTGAGAAGGTGCCTTTGCAAGGGGGCAGTGAGGCTTGGAGTTACAGGCCACACCTGTGCTCAGGTCCTCAGACCCACACGGAGCCTGCACTACACATTCCCCACAGCTGGAGTCCAAAAAAGGCTGACTAGAGGGGCCAAAAAGATGCAGCCTACAAGTTCTAGAAAGATCAAATATTTCTGAGTGTGGGCTGCTGGGGGCACAGGGACAGCCTCAACTAAGGGTCGACCATCGGCTGACCTAAAATCAGCAGTCGCTCAAAAGTCAGCTCCCCTTGCAGCCCGGCTCTCTGAATGGCACTGCTCTCTCCCGGGCATTTGAAATACTTGACAACCATCAGCAACATTTTCTGAGCACTTACCCAGCGTGAGGGACCACCCTAAGTTCTATGCAAAAGTACGTAATCATAGTTAACCTTCCAGGTGATTCTTTGACTTGAACTTTATTGCCATCATTTTACAGACACAGAAACCAAGGCTGAGAGAAATTAAGTAACTTGTCCCAGGTTTAGGTAGTAAGTGACACCTCTGGAAACTCAACAGTCCCAATTTTGGGTCTCCTACATTTTGGTCTCCTATTTTGTCAATTCTCTGCAATAAAGAAGTTGAGAAGTTGTATGTGTTGTCCATTAAAAATGGATACTTTTCTATATATTTTCTATCTTCTCCTACTATGGACTTTTCCTCCCTGCCTTGCCCAAACACTACATGCAGTAAAATCTCTTTAATTCGTCAGTCCACACATCTGAGCCCACCCACATGCATAAAGAGCATATATTACTTTTTCCAGAAGGCACCGTTTTTCTCTAATCCACAAAGATTCATTTTCCTTCCTATAGACAAATTACTGGTTCATGTCTCACGACTCAAATTATATTATATTCAAGAATGTTCATTTGCAGTGTAATTATTCTTCTTAATTGGACTGCTCTGAAGACAAATGATTTCCCCTCCCTAACCCCATCAACTCCTGCACCACACAATGTCTTTTTTCCTGGCATAAAATGTTTGCTGCACCCTTTGCAAACACACCACAACAATCCACACTATCTGCTCCCCGTGTGACCACATAGGAAAAATATTATCATGACGTTGGGTTTTAACTCCTCCAATATTATTTCATCAGAATCAGATCTCTGACAAAGATTAATAACAAGTCTATCACAGTATGACAGCAAAAAGAAATGAGAATCTTGGGTTTTCTTTTCCCTATTTGTGAAAACATTTAATCTCCCCACCAGCATGTGTTCCCTATCTCTTACATTTGAAAAGGAGAAGTCGTTTTTTAAAGAGGACCAGTAGAAAAGAGGAATATCCGGGAAAGAGCAACGCCAGAGAAATTCGCATCCATCATCGCTTAAACCTGGCGCGGGTGGAGCTCTCTCAGGCGAATGGGCGAAGCAAAAGCAACGTGCGGAGGAGAAACGTCCCTCGGAACTCGGTTACTCAGGTTTAACTCTCCGCACCAGGCTCTAACAGCTCCCCCTCTCCCTCCCGCCCACACCTCTCCCCGCTCGGGCTCCAGCACACACACGTCTACAGAGGCCGCTTTGAGATTTCAGACAGAAGCTCTCCTTTTACTTGTGGGTCGCTGATGGCAACCTACAGGAACGCACACACAGTAGAAAACGCGCTAAATACAGGAAATGGCCCAGGTGGGAGTGAGGGTGGGGGTGGGATGGGGGGTGAGACATTACTCCCACTGAGGAAACAGCTCAAGGATTCTCATAAAACTCACGACCCTCCTGAAACGGGAGAAAAGGTGAACAGGATTGAAGAAAATGCTTTCGCCCTTCAGAGTTCAAAGGACACCAGACCGCTGAATGAAAGAGGAAAAAGGACACACACACAACTCTGTGCCTAAAAAACGTCCGGAAACACAGAGCCCCCCCCCCCCGTCCTTCACCCCATCCCTTGGGTTCAACCCACTCAGGCCAGATGTGGTCTTCCCCACTCCACGCCCACCTCCTCCTCCTCCAGCCCGCACCCCCAATCCCTGCGCTGCCCACAAAAATGCAGCCCAGATCTGAGAAGCCGCTGACGTCTGTGGCCGGCGTGACCCACACGCCACAGACCAGGCCCCGCGGGGGCGACCGCGGGGCGGCCCCCGGGCGCGGTACCAGGCGCGCTGAGCCCCGCGCCAAGCTGCGCCCGGGACCCGAGCGTCGGTCGCAGTCCGCCGGCGGTGGCGAGAGAGCTGGGCTCGCGCCGGCTTCCCGGCAAATCGTCTTTCCAGGCACAACTTTTTTCCACTTCTGCTGCGGGCGACCACGGCGACCAGAACCGAAGCGGCGCTCCCTCCCGTTCCCAGCGTCCAGCACCCGTCCCGCCAGCACCTCCCCGGCCCGGTCCTCCCTCCCCTCGGGCTCCTCGGGCGCCGGGAAGAAATTCCCGCGCCGGCCGCCGCGCACGCAACCCGGACTCCGCTGGTCGCCGACGGCTCCGCGAGCCCCGCGCCGGGTGCCCTACCTGGCGGAGGCTGCGGGCTTTCCCTCCGCAGAGCTCACGGGCCCGGCGACCTCAACTCAGCCGGTCCCGGCTCGGCGCTCCCGGCTCCGAGCCCGCAGCCTTCCCCAAGCCGGGGCTTACCGTTACGCCTCCTCGCAGCCACCTCTGTCTGTCTCTCTCTCGGTCTCTCTTTCTCTGGCCCGGCCGGCCACTCGGGGAAGGAGGAGGAGGGAGGGGAGGGGAGAGGAGAGGAGGCGGCGAGAGGAGGGGGCGATTGAGGGAGGGGAGAGGGTCCCCGGGCAGGGGAGGAGGAGGAGGAGGAAGAAGAGGAGGCGAGGAGAGAGCGCCGACCTCGGCCGCTGCCGGGGCTAGCACGCAGGAAGGGGAAAGAGGGGCGGGGGCAGAGAAAGAAAGAGGCCGCCGAGCCTCCCTGCCCAGGACCCGGCCCCGCGCCGCTGCCCAGTCACCATCGCCGCCGCGTCCCGCTCTCGGGCGGCGTCGGGGGGAGGGGTCGGGGCCCGGGGCTCTCCCGGCGCGGCGCGCGGGGCGGGGCGGGCGGCCTGGGACGCGGCGGGGGCGGGCGGACGAGGCCCGGCCTCCGGGGGGAGTGTCCTGCGGGGCCCGGGAGGGTGTGGGCGAAAGGGGATCCCCGAGAGGAGGGGCGGAGGCCCGGGGGCCTGGGAGCCGGTCTCTGCGCCCGCCGGGCGGCGGCAGCGTCTCCCGGAGTCCCGCCAGAGTCCCCCGCGCCGCGCGGGGGAACCTCCGAGCACAGTTCCGGGAAATCGTCTTCGGAGCCCGGAGAGCGCGCACCGCCCGGCCGGGGAGGCGGGGAACGGCGAAGTCGGAGTCGGGGGTGAGAGCCCGGACTCTTTCGGCGGAGAGCGTGCTCGGCAGCGCCCGGAGCGGTTCCCCAGGCGGGGCCCGAGCGGGAAGAATGTCCGCCCGCTGGTCCTGGAGAATCCAAAGCGGGAGGGTGGACTGGGGGTGTCTGGACCCCCATCCTCGCCTTCCTCGCCCGGAGTCGAGGCTCCGGGCGTAAATTTCCTCGCCCTGAGAGTCTCTAAGAAAGGAAACTCAGTGCGAACAGCCGCGAAGAATATACGTAAATTGATTGCTTGGGATCCTGAAACATCTTCCCCTGAACTTAAAATATGGTTTCGGGGTGAATTTCTAAGGCACTTTAGCTAATAGTCTGGAAAGGCGTCTTTGCCCAGAGAGGGGACTCACTAACTGGCCCCCACCGCCCCCCGGGGGGGCGGGAGCAAAGAACCCAGAGTTAAATGGCCACGGATTAAGGTGACAAGATTCCTTATGATTTCAACGTCGGGACGCAGCATTTAGCCAAGCAAACCCTTCTTGTCTTTTTTTCCTGGCAAACTTGCTCCTGTCCCCAGCTTCTCAGCCTCTCGTCTGGGTCACCTGTAGCCACTAGTCGCGTGAACTCAGACCCTAGCGGTCAGTTTGGGGCCTCTCTCCTCCACTGCCAATAGCCGCTCCCATTGATTCTTTAAGGTCCTTCCAATTGCCCCGTCCTTTCCAAGCCCACTGCCACCTTCCTGATTCTCACTGATTCGGGACTTCATAGCTTCAGTGACCTCCTCCCTGGTTCCCTGCTTTGTCCCTCGTTGTACTGGCATCCATCGGCACACGCCTAGCCTGCACGCTAATGGTTCTAGAACACCGCTTTGACAGGCTACTTCCTGTTCTAGAAGCTCTAGGAGGCACTTTGCCACAGAAAATTATGAATTACTTAAAAACTTTTCCATTCAAAGCCATCCACCTACCCACTCCTTGGAGCCTGGCACTCTCACCAGCGTGGGGGGATCCTCCCCTCCCCCTGAAGGTTCCATACTGTATGAAACATGGGAGGTGGTGATGCTCTTGCCAGAACTGGAATGCTGTCTTTCATCTTCTCCCACAGCCAAATCCCACTTATCTTCGTTGAAAATGAAGTTTGTAGTACAACATTTCTTCTATAAAAGGATGTGTGTGATCTTCCCACTTTTGAAATCATGCACTAGAAATAACAAAGCTTATGGGGGAAATAGGATAAGAAACAAACAACTCAGAAGTTATGTAACACTGCAACCAGAGCTCCAGCAAAAACAGTAACCATTCCAAAAAACATGCTAGCAGAGTTTAAGAGCCACGTTCAATTCCTAATAAATATTACAGTAAATATAAATATAGGACTTTACCTTTATAAAAAGATGGAAGGAACTGATGAAGAGATTGGAAGGAGAGTTGTTTGAGGCTGCTGAGTTAGGAAGATAAGCACAAAATGTACAAGTAAGAGGTGAATTCACCCCTCCCAAGTTAGAGCTCATGGTCAAAACAATCCAAGAGAAAGAACATAGAGTGAATGAACATCGGGCATAGTACTGTGTGTCCTCCCCAACTGGCATTCTGCTGTGTTTTGTTTGCAGCTGCTGTTTCTTGATGGTGCAGAATATTAAGGTGCTGGCAACAATTGTATATGAACCAACATAACCACTGCATTTTACTAATATCTTTTCCTTACATATCAGTCATGAATGAGTTAATTTCTGTTACACATGCTTTCATTACACAAACATGCTGGTAACAGAGTAGACTGTACTGTACTGAATTCCATGCTTAGAAAATAGATTCTACTTCATTCCACACATCTGTTGAGCACTTACTATATGCCTGTTTCAGGGACTGTTTCAGGCACTGGGAATGCATCGGTGAATAAAGAGAAACACAAAAATGTCTGCCCTCTTGGACGGTGGGAACTTGAACATGGCATCACAGGATGATCCATATTATTGAGTTGTATTATGTTTCATATCTATGTAACTTGATGCCTCATCTACATTTTAGTCTCTTGGAGGGCTAGAGTCAAGCCTCATATCTGTGTATCTTTTGCAATGTCTGACACAGAAAATACCTACCGGAATATGTAAAAAAGGGAGTTTACACCCATTTTATACCTTGTGTTACTGAATTCACAGAAGAACCACCTGGGAAATCAAGAAAGTTTTTTTCAGGACCACGTTTGTTGCTATTTGGACTAAAATCAAAGCAAGTATCCCCAGATAGGGTCATTTGGATCCGAAGTGTAGATAAATTATGCTTAACAGGAAGCAAGAAAGTAGGCATGGGCAGGGGAGGGAGGACAGAAGGAGAGGCTAAAAGGTGTAGTTCAAGAAGAGAGTGCCTGCTAAGTTCTCTGGAAAGGCAGGGCTGGAGAAAGAACAATAGCGGGAACTTCGGGTTATTGTGAACGCTGCCTCTATCGTGGGCTTCAGCAAAATGTTCAAGAAATATTTACTGGGAGATAAGTGAGGAGGAAATTATAAGAAATTAAAGGGTCCCTACAATGTTTGGTCAGATGACAAGGAGACCTTGGGAGAAAATAATTATGAGCCAGTGGGTCATAAGGTAAAATGACAGTGGTGCCTGGCTAAAATGTTGTGATTCTGAACTTGCCTGCCTGTGCAGATCACTCATTTCTCTGAACATTATACCCCACCTAGTGTAACTGGCATCAACAAAGCTAGATATTTTTCATGTGTGAACACTTTTTATCCTATTCTGAGTATGAATCTGGAATGTAAATAAACTATGCATTTGTGACAGATACATTGGATATATTTTTATGATTGTCAGCATACTGAATATTGATTAACTTTATTTTATTTTTTTAACATCTTTATTGAAGTATAATTGCTTTACAATGGTGTGTTAGTTTCTGCTGTATAACAAAGTGAACCAGCTATACATATACATATATCCCCATATCTCCTCCCTCTTGCGTCTCCCTCCCACCCTCCCTATCCCACCCCTCTAGGTGGTCACAAAGCACTGAGCTGATCTCCCTGTGCTATGCAGCTGCTTCCCGCTAGCTATCTAGTTTACATTTGGTAGTGTATATATGTCCATGCCACTCTCTCACTTCATCCCAGCTGACCCTTCCCCCTCCCTGTGTCCTCAAGTCCATTCTCTACGTCCGCATCTTTATTCCTCTCCTGCCCCTAGGTTCATCAGAACCTTTGTTTTTAGATTCCATATATATGTGTTAGGATACGATATGTGTTTTTCTCTTTCTGACTTACTTCACTCTGTATGACAGACTCTAGGTCCATCCACCTCACTACAAATAACTCTATTTCGTTGATTAGCTTTAAATTTGTCTCTTCATCTTCATAAAAATCTACCACTCAGAAGGAGCCCCCCACCCCCATTCTGAGAGCTTGCTGTTTCCTAAAACTGTGATCATAGGATTTCAGTGCTAGACACAAACTTGAAAATCCATGTCTTTTGAAGATCACATAAAAAATGAAACAATTTAAGCTGAGAATCTCTTCAAGGAAACTAGCAAAATTATAGTTTACCAACTTGGGGTCCTCTGAAAAATCACTCTCTTAAAAATTTTCATTCTGTCTTTTTATTCCATGGATTGAATTATACAAAGAAGCCATCTGAAATTCTAAGAATCCATTTTCCTTGACAAGCACATGTTGATAAAAGGCAATTTTGAAGGGCTCTACTGATTTAAAAGGGCTCTGTCGATTAAAATTAGTGCTCTCTGATCTATGTGAGACAGAAGCCACCCTTTGGGCCATAGCAATGACCTGGCCAAAGTCTCCAATGGACTTAGTAATGTCATATCTCAATTTCTGCTTCCAACTGACAGTTAAGTCAAGGGTGAAAATTAAGCCTGTAAATACAAAAGAAATTTCCCCCCATTACCAAGGTGCTGTTGAATCTATTGAATGAGGATAGCAAAATGTCTCCAACTGAGAACAAATATTACAAGTGCAGATGAGCATGTAGGATTTTCCAATAATCCCATAAAGGGACGGCAGTAGGACCAAGTCAGCCATGGGCTCCTGATGAAATCTCAATGAACTGTAGAAAAGACTTCCTTTTCCCTCACGGATCTATGAAGGACACTGTCCACACTCAAGCCAAGGAGAAACATGGCCCTGAAAATACACCACGGCTAAGTCACGAGAGAAATAAGAGCACTGAACTTTGGGCATTTGCTCTCTTCTGGAAGAAATTGAGGCTTGTGAACCACTTTTACCTTCCAGCCACAGTATCTACCTCCAGGCCTTCCCTTCTTCTATCAACGAAGCAATAGTCTTAATTTGCCACTGACTTCTCCTAAAGGAATCGTCCAATTTCCTGCCTCTAGTTCCAGAACTAGACTTCATGTGACTCTGGCAAAACTAAACCCAAGGAGGTGCTTCATTTATTTCCTCCTATTATGTCATCACGGCCATAAACAAATGTATCTGGCCCGCATCCAGGTGAGCTTACCGTGAAGTGAGGTGGAAATTTCCATATGAGAGAATGTTTTATGGCAATATTATTTTATAAGTTGCATGCAAATTCTGCAACATTCTTAGCTGCTCCATAATATGTAACTGGCAGACTCAATTCACTGAACTTTTATTCACTCTGAATCTTCACCTGCAGACATTTTCCTGGATTACAAACCTTTCTCTGGAAGAGGTACAAAATACAAAGAAGCTTGGGGGATTGTCTGTCTTACAGTATTCATGACACACATAAAACCACCACGAGAAAGCATGCTGTAGCCCTTTATAAGAACAATGCTGTGCATCTGGTCCCTGACTTGTGCTTTCAGGAGTTTTATGTTTTCGATTATGAATTATGTGTTGCTCTCAAAACCTCTAATAGGTAAGGTTTTACTATTACCCTCACTAGTACCTACAATGAAATTTGGAAAATATTCAGCCTGTTTTAATAGCAACGCCAGGATGAGAATTTGAGGAAATTCCTGCTGTTTTCTTGCATTGTGAAGAGGATACTTGTGCCTAATATAACCCAGACTGAAAAAAACCTAATCTCCAATCTGAAAACCTGGCCTATAAGAAACTTTTTTTTCTTTTTTCTTTCTCTTACAATTCTCTTTCTGGAAACAAGGAGCATAAACATGTATATCTATAAAACTAGCAACTGTCGGGCACCCTATTTTCACACAGTGCTAGAGTTAGAATATATATTATTTTCTATGGATAATAAAAATATTTAGAATTATGGATTATAACATGTATTCTACCTACTTCCAAATGGCCCTGGAGTAACTTGTTATTAAAAACAACAGAAGGAGGTAAGAGATCCTCTTGCCGGGGTCCTGGATTAACATAGTTGAACATTAAATTTAGCTCTGGGCTTCCAAGAGTCAAGACAAGAACGACATACAATGAATAATATAGTTCTCATGGTCTGGCAAAAACATCATAGCTGTTCTTAAGTTAGGCAAACTTTTTCCTGGCACTAACTTCTAAGAGGAATTGAGTCATGGGAATCTTTACATAAGCGACATTGAACAATCTAAACATCTAGGTGCAGCATCTTCACTGAAAGAAAGCAACAGATTCTTGCCCTGCAGAGCAGAGAGGGTAAAAAGTTAACAAGAGATGACAGAATTGTCTAGACTGTGTTTCTGTCATGGCTGAATCTGCACTATCTAAACTTAACTTCTACCCAGACTCTGGGACCCAGAAGATACTCTCTGTGCTCTCACTTAAGAAAAGAAAAAGAATGGAGCTTGTATCAACTGAATTATGCAAAAAAAATAATACCATTTCTTCATTGACTTCACAAATCTTTCTCAATTCTAAATCTTCTATTATTTCACATAGAACTCATTTGACAACTATGACCTGTATTCATTTCAGAACAACCTTGGGAAGGTTTTCAATGAAAACAAGAACTAAGGACAAGGCTAATCCACCCACATAGCTGAGATTAGTTCTAGCTTTTCTTCCAACAGGATGGCATTGTGCTATGCTAATTATACAAAAGAACGTTCAACACTTTTGAGGTCATATAAATGAGAATAGCATATGCTGTGAAGTTAAAATTAACCACAAAGCTAGTTTTTATAGCTGAAGAGTGATTTCTTGAAATATCCTGTGAAATTTTGCTGTTAGACAACTGTCTCAAAATAGTTACAAGTACTCCTTTAATTTCCTAGAGTGTCATGAGAAAAATGTTTGATATTAATGAATTCAAGTCCCTCCACTGCCTTCACATGCAGCTTGTGTTCACTGGATGTGTGGTAAGAAAAGCTCCTTGTTATGAAAAGACCATGGGTTTGAAGTCCTAGGGACTGTGTACAAATCCCACTTCTTTCACCAGTTACTAAATTATTTTAAGCAAGATACTTAACCTCTCCAAACTTCAGTTTCCTTGCCTTAAAATGGGGATAATTCTACCTATTGCATGGGGTTATTACAACTATTACATGATTGTTATCACAACATATGTGAAGGTTCACAACATATGTGAACATATAATGCCTAACATATAATAGTGCTCAGTAGATGTTTATTTCCTTCCCTGACATCCATATTCTTGCAAAAATAATCTTCTCCCAGTTCAAGGAGACCACTCTTCCCAACTTGCCAATACACAGCTTTCCTAGTCTTCTTTTTTTTTTTTTTTTTGCGGTACGCGGGTCTCTCACTGCTGTGGCCTCTCCCGTTGTGGAGCACAGGCTCCGGATGTGCAGCCCCAGCAGCCATGGCTCACGGGCCCAGCCGCTCCGCGGCACGTGGGATCCTCTCGGACCAGGGCCCGAACCTGCGTCCCCTGCATTGGCAGGCAGATTCCCAACCACTGCGCCACCAGGGAAGCCCAGCCCTCCTAGTCTTCTTTTTAAAAATGATATGAGGGCTTCCCTGGTGGCGCAGTGGTTGAGAGTCTGCCTGCCGATGCGGGGCACACGGGTTCGAGCCCTGACCTGGGAGGATCCCACGTGCCGCGGAGCGACTAGGCCCGTGAGCCACAACTACTGAGCCTGTGCGTCTGGAGCTTGTGCTCCGCAATGAGAGGCTGCGACAGTGAGAGGCCCGCGCACCGCGATGAAGAGTGGCCCTCGCTCGCTGCAACCAGAGAAAGCCCACGCACAGAAACGATGACCCAACACAGCCAAAAATAAATAAATAAAATTTTAAAAAATAAAAAATAAATAAATAAATAAAAATGATATGAAAATCAAAACACTGTAGTGTTATCATGATGACAGACATATAGCTCAATGCAGTAAAATTGAAAGTCCAGAAATAAACTCTCACATTTATGGTCATCTGATTTTCAACAAAGTGCCAAGACGCTTTAATGGTGAAAGAATAGTCTTTTCAACAAATGGTGCTGGGACAACTGGATATCCAACATACAAAACAAGGAATATGAATCCCTACCTCACACCATACCAAAAAAATTAGCTCAAAATGGATCATACAACTAAATGTGAGAGCTAAAACGATAAAACTCCTAGAAGAACACATAGGAGTAAATCTTAATGACCTTAGGTTAGGCAATAACTTCTTAGACATGACACTAAAATCACAAGTAACAAAAGAGAAAAATACATAAGTTGTACTTCATAAAAACTAAAAACTTTTGTGTGACATGAGGACACCATCAAGAAAGTGGAAAAAAAAATAAAATGGGTTAAAATATTTGCAAAACATGTTCCCGACAAAGGATGTGTATCTAGAATATATAAAGAATGCTTACAGGTCAATAATAATAATAATAACAAAATAAAAAATGGGCAAAGAATCTAAATAGATATCTCTTCCAAAGAATACATACAGATGACCAATAAGCACTTGGAAAGATGCTCAACATCATTAGCAGTCAAGAAAATGCCAGTGAAAACCACACTACACATACAAAGGTAACTAAAATAAAGAAGACTGATAATAACAAGTATTGGTGAGGAAACAGAGAAATTGAAACTTTCAAACATCGCTGGTGAGACTGTAATGGTGTAGCTATGTTGAGAAACAGTTTGATAGTTTCTCAAAAGGCAAAACATAGAATTACCATATGACCCAGAAATTTCCCTCTTGTTATATACCCAAGAGAAATAAAAACATGTCTACATAAAAACATGTACAAAAATGTTCAAGCAGTATTATTCATAATAGCCAGAAGGTGGAAATCCAGATAGCCATCAACTGGTGAATGGACAAAGAGAAAGTGGTATATATACACACAGTATGCTCTCATTTTGTTCAGCCATAAAAATGAATGAAGTAGTGATACATGCTGTCACATGGATGAACTTTGAAAACATTATGCTAAGTGAAAGAAACCAGTGATTGAAGATTGCATGTTGTACAATTCCATTTATAAGAAATGCCTAAAATATGCAAATTTATAGAAATAGAAAATAGATTAGTGGTTGCCTAGGCTGGGGTGGAGTTTGGGGGTAGCGGTGAGGAGCGACTGCTAATTGGTACAGATTTCTTTTGGGGGGGGGTGACAAAAATGTTCTAAAATTACGTTGTGTGGTGGATGCACACCTCTGTGAGTAGACTAAAAACTACTGAACTATACACTTGAAGTGGGTGAATTTTATGGTACATGAAATACATCTCAATTTAAAAAAAGAAAAATGATAGGAGAAAATGGTTGCGCTATCAGATACAACCAGGAATAATTTTGGTAAACATTTGCTAAACACTTACTGTGTGTAGGGAGGATACAAAGATGACTAAGCATGGACTCCATCCTCAAAGAGCATAAAATCTAGTGAATGGATGTAGTTCAATGAAGATCAATGCATATTTTGATTGCCAGTGGGGCCAGGATTCAATAAATAGCTGTAATACATAGCGTTCCTCTAATACACAGCGCTGAGCACTGTGTTAAGCTTAGGGATACAGAGTTTGCATGTCCCAGTCCTCTAAAGGCACTCAGCCTTTTTGGGGTGAGAGGAAGGATCTAGGTAAAAGTGCTGTGCTACAGATACGAGCAGGTGCCGTGGGAGCTCAGCAGCAGTGAAAACAGGTGAGGAGAGGGGAGGGTATTAGAGGAGGTTCTCTGGGGGTTGTGACCTTGTTTTCATGACTGAGCAAGAGTTCGCAAGGTGAAAGGTAGAAGGCAGTCCACTCAAGCAAAGGATACTGCCTGCACAAAGGCCCCGAAGCACCAGAGAATGCATGGCTGAGGGCATTCAGAGAGGAAAAGCGAGGGATGAGAAGAAGTTGACTGGGGAAGGAGGGTGGATGTCAGTGGGACCACTAACATCCTAAGAGTCACGTTAAGTAGTTCAATCCGAGGTCCATGGGAAGCCGTTGGAGGTTTTAAATCCCAGGAACCATCAGATCTTGTTTTAGACAGATTGCTCTGACTGCCATGTGAAGAGATGGATTGGACGAGAGCTATACCGGCAATGGAGAGACCTACCTTCCAGGGGAGGGGATGAGGACTTACACTGGCGATGGCAGTGGGCTTGCAGCACCAACTGGGTGGTCGGTGAAGGAAAAGAAGTCAAGGATGGCCTCCAGGTTTCCAGGCTGGGGGGATGCATAGCAGGTTGCGTCAGCCACAGAGGCAGCAAACATGGGACAAGTGACCAGATTCCGGGAGAGGCGTGGTGAATGTGACATACCCCACCTATGAATGGGAGGGCCACAGATATGTGACACTGGAGCTTCCCTCCTAGAAACTTTAAAGACCAATGTCAAATCCTTCCCTTTGCCAAAAGATGGTGGAGTTGGGCTCAGCTATACCTTCCTTGGTACTCAAGCCAGGAACAGGCCTTCAGGCGCTAGAAGATACCAGCTTCTGTCTCGATAACTTGAACCACACCAACATTACATAGTGCTGATAAATCTTGGCATATTGCATGCTTTCCAGCCAAATGAAAAATGTCAGCTAACAGGCTGTGGGAAAGACTTTCCCAGGCAATTTTATGATCCAGGGTTTGAGAGAGGCTGGGAAACTCTTTTTAGAAGTTTATCCTGGTTGGGTTAAATTATATATCATTGTCATTTATTAAGGGGACATGTGAAACCTCCTAGTGGTCTAAATCAGTATTCCTGATGGGTGTCCACCTCATTACCTAGTTCAACAACTTAATAACAAGTAAAAAGAAAATTTCCCTTCTTCTGAGTTGTTCTTTTGCAATTATACAAAATACTACTTTAGAAAACTTCATATCTTTGTGAACCAGAGAAGGCCCTCAAATCCTAAGGAAATTATTGATCCTCAAGTCAAAATAAAGTTTCAATGCAAGGCTTAATGCATTTAGTGATTGCTGATGGGATCAAAATTAACATGAAAAAATAATCGATAAACATATCCTAAAAATAAAGTTACATCGGACACCATCTCTGGGTCTTCTAATGTGGGATTCTTCCTGTCAGTGAAATGTTTTCTTAGAAACCTGAACTTTCTTTGGCCTGATAGAAAGTAGCCACTTCAGCAACAGAAAAACAATATGATATGCCTGTTCAGAACTAAACCATTATTTAAAGTGCATTTTAACCTCGGAGACCTCAAAAGAGAAAGCAACTGCCATGTTTACTGATAATACAAAAGGAATTCAGGAGAAACATTTCAAACTTAGAAAACAAATTGTTAAATCTTTCTTATTCTTTGTCTGAAACTGGCTGTGGTCCAGAAGCATAGCTTCTCGTTCTCTCAGCCCAGAACACCTCTTAAAGTGTCCAAGCTCATGACATTGTAAGTAAAGGAAATCTGCCAATGCTTGAAGGTAACAATGCCAGCAACCTGCTAACATTTTAATGTAAGAGATTGTTTGTGCATTTACTCTGTTCTTCAAGGAGCTGACTTATGAAATTACCTTGAGAAAATGTATTAATGTCTCTCATTTCTCAATATTGCAAAATAAAGCCATTTAATAATGCTTGCTTATATGCATACATTGAACTTTAATGAACTCAAAGTTTTATTACATTTTTTTAAACCCCAAATCTCACAAAGTTTTATGGAAAGTATTAGCAATAGTTTATAGCATTTTACAAAGTACAAACTGTAGCTGTGATGGTTCAGTTATTATCTTGAGCCATGTCAGGTAGTGGCAGAACGGGAGGACCAAACATTGGTTTCTTGTCTCACAATTTATTGTCTAAATCATGATCCAGTCAGGATCATGATTTAATTATAGACCATTTTTTGAATAAAGTAACCTAACCAAACATTCTATATGGCAGTGGGATTGTGAGGAAATGCTTTTAAAAGATTCATTTCTAGGTTTCACTTTATTTACATATTGAGAGAACTTATGTTAGACTATATCCCCCATTGAGACAAACTCATGATGATATGATTTGCTGAGTGGGAAGTTCCAGAAGACACCAAGTGTCTACTGACCCAAGTCTCACTCTTCAATGTCTCATGACCAATTTTCAGTAACCTCTCAAAGTATTTATTAGAAGGGTAAGTTGGACCCTTACCTCACACCATATAAAACAATGAATTCAAAATGGATAAGAGGGCTTCCCTGGTGGCGCAGTGGTTGAGAGTCCTCCTGCCAATGTGGGCGACACGGGTTCGTGCCCCGGTCCAGGAGGGTCCCACATGCCGCGGAGCAGCTGGGCCTGTGAGCCATGGCCGCTGGGCCTGTGCATCTGGAGCCTGTGCTCCGCGGCAGGAGAGGCCACAGTAGTAAGAGGCCCGCGTACAGCAAAAAAAAAAAAAAGGATAAGAACCTAAATATAAGAGCTAAAACTATAAAATTCTAAGAAGAAAACATGGGAGTAAATCTTCCAGAGCTTGGATTTGGCAATGGACTCTTAGATATGGCAGTCAAAAGAAAGAAAAGAAAAAGAAATAAGTTACATTTCATCAAAAATTAAAACTTCTGTACATAAGGATCTAGTATCCAGAACATATAAAGAGTTCTTATAACTCAATAACAAAAAACCAATCTAATTAAAAATGGGTGAAAGATCTGAATAGATATTTCTCCAAAGAAGATATACAAATGGCCAATAAGCACACAAAAAGATGCTCAAGATCATTAGTCATTAGGAAAATGTAAATCAAAACCATAATGAGACAGCACTTCATACCTACTAGGATGACTACAATAAAAAACAAAGGGAAAATACAAGTGTTGGTGATGATATAGAGAAATGGGAACCATCAGGCATCACTGGTGGGAATGTAAAATGAGTAGCTGCTTAGGAAAACAGCCTGGCAGTTTCTCAAAAAGTTGAACATGGGGTTAAAACATGACCCAAGAATTCCCCTCCTATATTAAAAGCCATCGGTTTATCTTGAGAAAGTATAAAATAGAAAGGTGAGACTGAAAGGTGGTAAGGCTTTTTTCTTTGTACATATATAATACTGATTTAATTTCAATACAAATAATATGTTCAAGGTTATTTGTTAATGATTAGCAAATTTAAAAAAAGTTACTCAGCATTAAGGAACATTTTTATGTTGAGTGACAGGGAGAGATGTATTTTTAGTTTACAAACATTAAAATTCCTTCCATATGCCAGAAATTTGGCTGGGACAGGATGAAGAAAGGGAGATGGTAGAAAGTGTACAACTGAAACGTCTGCCTATTCAAAAGTTTGCCCAGCCAGGCTGGGTTAAGTCTGCTTACCCAGGATCAGGCGGTAGTGGGGAGGTGATTTCGTGGCCCCTCCAGCCTGCACCAGTGGGCAGGCTTCTCAGGGCAAGGCCAAGATGCCTGTGTCATTGAGCCACCGGTACAGCAGGTGCTCAAAAATCCTTGTTGAACTATACTGAATTAGAATAACATAGACCAGTGGAAAGATTTTTCTTCCTCGTTGCTTGACTTAAAAAATTAACAAATCTTTTTTGAAAAAACTGTAAGTTCATTTATTTCATCATTTTTATGTATCTCTTTACATCATTGAGATCATACTCAGATATACTTCAACCGTGTAGGTAGCTTTGTCACTTTCTTTTTTCACTTAACACCATGACCTATACGTTTCCTCATGTAAGTAAAAATTCTATCCACTCCAATCCTCATGGATTTCCTGCATCTGTTGAGACCCTATACGTTTCAATAATCATTTTTAAAAACACCTCAATTTTCTATCACACCATGCGTCCTGCATTGCTGATACATGGTACCTTCTGCCGCCAGCCTGAGAAGGCCCAGGCAGTACAAACAGGGTAAGGAAGACCCAGGCCTGCCTGCAGTGAGGCGCCTGGACTACTTGTCTACGTTCAAACCCAGCCATACTATGTAACACTGTGATCTCAGACAAGTTATTTAATCTCTTTGTACTTCAGTTTCCTCATAAGTAAAAGGAGGAAAATGATAATAATAGCTCCTACCTTGTAGGTTTGTTGTGAAGGCATACATGTCAAGGACTTATAACAATGCTTGGCAGGTAATAAATACTCAATACTTTTTAGCTATTATTATTATTCATCAGAAACAGACAGCCCTGGGCTGGAAGCCCCCATTTTTTACTTGTTCCCAAATGTCAGTGGGCACCTTGTTTAACCTCTCAGTGTTTCTGTTTTCTACCCTCTAAAATTGGTCTTATAACACCCATCTCACGGGGTTGCTGTGAGGATGGACATTTAAAGGAACTCAAAGCAGAGCAGCTACAGGACTTGCTCTCAGCCGACACACAGGAGGTGGTGGTCTCAGGCTCCTTTTATAAGGCGCTGCCCCTATAACACCACAGAGCAAGTGTTCAGGGAACTGAGGGGGGAAGTTTGGAGACAGAGGATTTTAAGGGCAGGAAGTGGGCACAGTTGCCAGTATTTGGGTGGCTTCCTTCTTGACGACAAAGTGGAGAGGCCTCAGGGGTCCTCACTACCCTGAGAGCCACCCATGGAGGTGAGAGGGACCCCCTGGGCCAGGAGACTGTCTGAGTTTCCTTAATTTGTTTCTCATCAAATGTTAGGGCTGGAGGACTTTTCCAGCTGTGGTAGGGTGGGAATGTTTCAATGAATGTATTATCGGAAAGATCTAGTTTCTCTGTTTAAAAAATATCTACCACTTGTGGAATCACAGAAATGGAAGGGTTTGTGATGAAACAGGCACCCCAGGCCATTCCCAAACAGAAGATTTCTTTGTAGAGTTTTCTTTGGGTGACTTTTCAAAGGCTCCTTTCTGGCTGGCCTGCCCCGGGCAAGTCCACAGAGTGTGGGACAGCAGTTGGAGAAGATGTGGTTCTCAGCAGACAGGGCCTTGGGCGGTGGTCCCTCTCTTTGCCCCTTTTACTGCAGCATAGCACGTAGGCTCGGCCATTTTTAAAGTGCCTAACTACTCTGGGAATTAGGAAAGGGAATAAAAGGAATCAGTTAATATGTAAGTCTGGTGCTCAAGTATCTCATGAATGATGAAAACATGACTCCAGAAGTTTATCTGTCTCTCTGAGGAGGGCCTGCTTCTTCCACCCCCCCAAATCCTGATTCCTCCTCCAACTCCATCTTGGAACAGCTCCTTTTCTGTATTTTGCCTTACTTTCGACTCCCTATCCAAGTCTGGGATCTCTTCTTTAATATCCTTAAACCCACTCTGGAGACTCAACTTGTTGTCAGAGCTGCTCCAGGTCTTTGATCAAAACCTGCCAACCTACACCTTTAGCAGGAGTTAACATAAATCTTTAAGTTAGAGGGTCCAGAGATAAGAAAGGAAGCTACAGTCAAAAAACCAGATGGAACCAGCTGGGACCAAGATGATGATAAATCGGACCTCCAACAAACCCTGAATCTCATTATAAGCTGATTTTTGCTACATTAGCATATTAAACAACGCACCTACCAAAGGCCAGGGCTGGACATTAAGGAATCAAAAAAAGATAAAAAGGGGGTGACACCCCACTCCCTCGGAAAAAGCACTGCCCCTTCCCCAACAGACTAATGCATGTGTCTCCCCATCATCAGCCTCACTCTCCCTCCGTCTTTACTCTTTAAAGACACCTCTCACCAAGTGGGTGAGAAGTTGATCTGTGAACTTAGTTCCCACTTCTTCGTCCTTTGGCCAGTGAATAAAGCTTGTCGCTGCGTCCATCTCAGCTTCACTATCGTTATTGGCTGCTCAAACCCCGACAGAAAACAAACCCTCCCCTGCTAAGGCAGAGAGCCTCAGCTGGGCTAGAGCCCGAGCAGGGTCCATAGGACTTAATTCAGTAACAAAGTTACCTGCCTGGACCGGAGGGCAGCTTCTCTCCAATTGAAAGCTGCCTCCCCAAGCCTCTAAAACGCAGTGCATTTAGAACTTCGCATGGACTTTCACTCCGCCTCGCCCCACTTCTGAGGATCCCACGCTGGGCTCATCTGGCCTGAACTGAGCTCCTGCCCTCTTGCAGCTTGCCTTCGCTTGTGGACATAAGGTGTTAGAGAATTCCCTGTTGCTCCCACATCCTGCCTTGGTTTTCTTCCATCACATGCTCCATATCTATTTTTGGTTACACCTGCCCCTCCAGCCCGTGGCAAACAACTGGGAACTACTTACAAAGGTCACTGTTGGCATGGCGCTGTGCTAATGTTACTAAGCAAGGGCTCATGTGCCTGCAGCACAGAAGGCCAAACTCTGACAGTGAGTGTTTGCAGCAAAGAGTTTATCTGCAGGGAGCCAAGCAAGAAGAACTGGCAGTTCATGCTCAGAAGAACTGAACTCCCTGATGGCTTTCAGGCAAGGGTTTTTAAATACAGTGTTAGGGGAGAGGGTTGAAGGATGCCTTACCAGCTTGTGGACCCTCTTCTGATTGGTTGGTAGTGAAGTAATATTACTGAATCCAAGCTCTTGCCACCGGACAGGCCAGTAAATTGGGAAATGAGGTGTTGGGGCAAGGAATTGAAACTTGATTTGGAAAGCCAGCAGACCAAGAAGATGGTGGACTAATGTCCCAAAGAACCATCTTACCAGAGTTAGAATTCAAGCTTCTTTTATACTAAAAGGGGGGTGGGTGGGTGTGGCTGGTTGCTGCAGACTTCTTGGTACAGGAATCCTTTGTTTTTGCAGCTGTCCACATAGCTCTTCACAATGTTCCTGTAAACCTCCAGCAAGACAAATGTTATTCTCTGTTCTGCAACTTTTTATCTTTATATGAATGGAAAAGTATTATACCTTTAAAGGTCAGAGCCTTGAGAATGGGTTATCATGTATATTTCAGGTTGTTGGCAACATTCTTTTACAAAGGTGCAGAGCCAGCTTGACTACAGTGCAGAGGAGACAGCACAGGGGTTAGAGCTAAAGGAGTAGATCCAATATGATGTCAGGTTTGTTCTTCCCTGTTATAGGAACAGGAGGATGTTTTGGGAATGTCAACCTTCTGGCTCCAACCTCTCTGGGGTCTACGTGCTTGTGGTCAGCAGGTAGTCACTATCCTCCACCTGGGTGGGGATCTTAGTTTCTACAGAACAACTCAAAGATTGTTATCTATATCCTTACAGGAGGAGCTAGGAGTCCTGTGACTCTGTTGCTCTAATCATTAACTGCTTGAATCTGCTCTTTGGAACTGGGGGAAAGCCTCGGAGACTAAAGCCTTTTTTTCCTACAAACAAGAAATGAGGGACACAGTGGGGCTTTTGTACCTAGGAAGGCCCTGAAGAGTCCTGCTTGGTTTCAATCCACCCCTTTTCTTTGATACCCCTCAATCCTGAGGGGAACGGGGTGGGACACGAAAGGGTATAAGGTTTTGGATAGAGAGATTAAACCTAAACTCAGTAAGAGAGCTTGGTTGTCGGGGACTCAGTTTCACTAATGGCCCAAGAATAGAAGATTATAAGACTTGGTTTCATGGTCCACGAGCTTCTGAGCTAACTCAGGGTCATATAAGGCTATAAGTGTTAGGTGCCATTGAATGTACTCATACTGGCAAGCAGGAAGGACTTTCTTCCCCGGCATGGTCAGGGATGTCTTCCCAGAAGAGGTGGGATTTGAACTGAACATTAATGGATTAGGCAGGCTAGTGGTTCTCAATGCATTTTAAAGAAATATATGTGCTGGGCTCTACCCCCAAAGTGGGGATCTACTTGCTAAATTCTTCTTTTTTTTTAAGTTGCACAGGTGATTGAGTGAGGTCATCAGTGTTGAGAATTGTTGGGTTTTGCCAGGCAGAGAGAAGAAGGATGGCATTTCAGATGGAGGAAACAGCTGTAACCAAAGAGGAAAGGCAGGAAAGCACAGAGCTTTTATTTTGGGGAGGACAGGTAAGAAATAATTTAGACGAATTTTGCTGTGTATATTAGTGCTTGAAAGGCAGCTCAGAAGTTTAGATTCTACACTTTATGTGATGGGAGGCCATTGATGGTTTTTGAGGAGGGGAGAAGTTCTAAGTGATATAAAACTGTTTCTACAGTGGGCACTTGCTCTGCCTAGAATTGTCAGAATTAGACTTGGAAGAGGTATACCACTTTTCTGTGTCCACAAGTGTCAGTCCTAGTCTCTTTTGCAAATTGCAGGTGAAGCTACAACTAAATGTCATGTTGAATCTTGCCCCAGAATGATTGGTAGTGATGATACCCATTGTTTTGTTCCCACATTCTCCAAAAGACAATCATAAAATTGAGCCTAATGTTACGTTTCCCAAAATTTCAACTGTCTGATCATGTCTAGAGAGAGGTAGTGAATTTTCACAGGTAAAGGTGTTGGAAGACAAAGAAAGAAGGGACCAATGTAAGAGATACAGCAAAGGAAGAAATGTAGGACTTATTGCCCAATTGGATTGGGAAGCAGGCAGCCAGGATAGTACGTAAGAAATTCTTAAGGAAAATAGGGAGTCTGATTTGCAGAGCAGCTGCCTTCGAAAACCCAAAGGGTCTCATAAGGTAGAAGCACTAGGCTTGTTGCATGTATTGGTAAGCTTCCTCAAAAGGTAATGGGATGGAAATGTACAAACAGATCATGGAAACCAAGAAATAACATTGTAGGATTCTAATGTAGGATTCTATGTGTTTTGATTGCTTAAACATATAGAGTCAGCCATTACCTTCAGCAAAAGGCCATTAGTAACGCAGGACTGGAACAACAGCCCTGCTTATAATAATGACAACTTTTGTTTATATAAGTTCATGCATTAAACTTCATTTGGATGCTACATAAAACCTAGCATGATGTGGGGCTGTAGTAGTTCTGATGAAAAATATATTACTTAGGGCTTCTTACCTCCTTTAACCTAGTGGCCCAAATGAGCAAATGCGTTATCTAAAAGAAAATGCATGTTATACTTCCAGAATATAATCTTTTCCCCCTTGAAAATTAAAAATCTCTTTCTAAAGTGCTGTCCACTCTTATTCAGGTTATATCCTAGTTCTCTATTCTCTCTGGAGTCAAGGAAACCCCCTAGGGACCAGTTAGATGCTTGACTATATGCATGAGCTCTGCAGGAACTCCTGACAAATAAGACCTTCAAGAGATAAATGGTACAATAGACAAATAGAAAAGGGCAGCTTAATAGCTACTCTACTAAAATATATAGGGTTCCCCTTAGGAGGATGCTGAGTAGAAGGTCTTCACCACTGTTGAGAATAAGAAAAAATAGTCTTAAATTCAACAGTGATGTCCAGAATGACCCTCAGGAGGATGTAATAAAATATTTTCTAACTAAGTCTCTGAATAATGCAATCTTCTTCTATGAGGTTGGTGTAAAACTGGGCCTCTAGGGGTTGCACCTTAGCCCTCTTGTTACTTCTCTTTATGATACATGTGCTAGACTATGAGCACCATGAGAGCAGGTGCACTGTTGTCACCTTTTCTATGATTGTCATCACCACATCCCCAGGATCAAGCACAGTGCCTGGCTCAGGGTAGGCACTCACAGAGCAATTGATTAAAGAAAAAAAAAATAGATTTGATTACCTACTGCCTGAGAGTATTACATAGCTTACTTTTTATTTATGAAAGTGAAGAAGTAGCCCAAAAGAAAACCCCCAGCACCACCAATCTCCCCACATAATATGCAGTTTGGCAAGTAGAGGAGAACCTTGGATCACAGTGGAGAGCTATGAGGAGGCAATCAGTGGAAGTGCTGTAGACTTGGAAAAGGACCACAGATGGTTCAGGCAGATCCTGGGTTCAGCCAGCACAAGATTAGAGCAATAAACT
This sequence comes from Aethalodelphis obliquidens, assembly GCF_003676395.1. NCBI lineage: Eukaryota > Metazoa > Chordata > Mammalia > Artiodactyla > Delphinidae > Aethalodelphis > Aethalodelphis obliquidens. Next base: position 55,296,077 of record NW_020837948.1, on the reverse strand, counting down.
GAGTATATTTATCACTTAAATGAACAACAAATGGGAATCGGAGATAAGCTGACATTCAAACTCAAACTTTGTACTGACAGAATGAACACTTTGCAAATGGCCTCAGGGTTACAGTTCTTTTAAACTTTTCACATGATTATTCTAATACGTGGTGGGCCTGAAATACCATGAGAGTGTGAGGTTTATGCAAAAAAAGCAAGCAAGGTGGATAAACAGGAAGGGGGACTGCCTGCTTTCTTCCTGACTGCATGTTTCAGAAGTCCAGCTACTTTTTAAAATGGATAAAGATCTAAAAAGCAAAAAGTAGGTTGGTAGAAAGAAAAGCAAAAGTGAAAAAACAATACAATACGTGGAAAAAGAAGAAAAAAGATTAAGGACTAGCAAAGGAAAAGAGAGCAAGAGTATGAATAAAGACTCTAGGACCTTATAAGTATAAAGGGAGGACTTTGAAGCTCTATCTGCAAAAATAGTAAAAATATAACCACAGAGCAAAAGTGTGTTGGGAAGTCTTGAAATTTAAAGGTATACCATATATGCGTCTTATAAGTACAGCTTGGTGTTTTATGTTTACATTGCGACAGCAATCCAGATTTCCTGTGAATCCCTCTTTCTCTCAAGGAGAAATACTATCTCCAAGTAAGAACAACTCAGTTATGAATATGACTTAGAATGCTATGCCAGGTCATAGCCAATTCTGACACCCTTACCACCATCAAAATCCTTCTTGCCACCAACTTCAGAGGGCGGCCAAACTACATGGCACAGATGACAAGCTTGGATAATAACATTTCCTCTGTTACCTCCTCACCACTTCCTCCATCTCCTCAGTTTTAATCTTGGACATGAGTCTTTTTTACCTCCATTTTCCACCTTTCACATGACATTTACTTTTGCCTTAGGCAATTCATTTTTTCTTAACCTGAATAAATATAATAAGACACCAGCATCATCAGTCCCTAAAGAAGTTAAACCAGCCTAGAAATTCCACCCAGAATATCCAAAAAAATCTCTATCAGTTTACTGCTGCATGCTCTAGCATTTACCGTAAATAAACACTATTTCTTTTTCTATTTACTTATTTTTTTTCCTGTCTTGTTTAAATACAGGTGTGTTGCTTTCTAATCCTCTTCATTCCCATTACATTTCAGCTACCTTTTAAATGACAGATCCTTTCTTTTTTTTTGTTCTTGTTTTTGTTTTTTTGGGTTTTTTTGCGGTACGCGGGCCTCTCACTGTTGTGGCCTCTCCCGTTGCGGAACACAGGCTCTGGACGCGCAGACCCAGCGGCCATGGCTCAGGGGCCCAGCCGCTCCGCGGCCTGCGGGATCCTCCCGGACCAGGGCACGAACCCGCGTCCCCCGCATCGGCAGGCGGACTCTCAACCACTGCGCCACCAGGGAAGCCCGACAGATCCCTTCTTAGAGTTGACCTCGGCACGGTGACAGTGGAAACGGTAACAGATAGGGCCTGGTAAAATGGCAGGTCAGGGTCAAGGCCTGGCTCTCTTTGCTTTGATGTGCACGGGTGCTTCAAGCCTAGCACAACATGGCCTCCCCGTTCATGTTTCCAAGGTAGACTCTTCCTCAGTGTCTCTCTTCAAACTCTTAATAATCCAAATGGCATAGCCCTGTCATGACTTTACTTCTCTGAGGTGAGAAGGTTTGAACTCTCTGTGGCTCTCCAGACCTGTCCAAACAGCTGAGAACAGGGCTGGGAGGGGAGGCAGGTTCTCTAATGAGCAGATGTGAGTGGGGAGGAAGCAACTGGCATCTCCTCTACAATTTGCTACAGTCTCCCGCTCGACTATGGTCCATGTGAGTAATGAGCAGATTCTGGTCTCTTTTTGCTCTTAGCATTAACAATTAATGCCATTATCCACCGAAGCATTTATCAGACAGATTCTGTGAAAATTAGTATCTGATTTTCCTACCTCTGGTTATTCATTCTACAAAAAGATGAGCTCTGGGAACATCTATGGGATTCATCCTTTCAGGTTTACACAGAGCAAATGATCTTGGTATAAAGACAGAGCGAAGTCCAATATATAATGACTTGTACATGGAATCATTTAGAATGGGCCCCAGGAAAATATCCAAAATGGTGAGGTTTGTGTGTCCCTCTTTGGGACTTCTCTCCCACCTCCTCTCAAGTTATTATAATGACCTCCATTTGCACAGGTCCTTATAGTTGACCAACATTTCAACGTGGATTATCTCACCTCATGCTCACAGACACCCTGAGAAGGGGAGCATTACCATCATCAACCCCATTTTACAACCGAAGAAACTGGGGCTCATTCAGCTATTATAGAGTGAAGACCATGTGTCAGGTCCAGTGAAGATACAACGATGAACATACACAGTTCCTACCTTCAGAAAGGCCAGTAGAGAACATTAACCACAAACAGGAAGTGACGACACAGCCCTAGACTATGAGAGCTCAAAGAAGGGCCAATGACCAGAAAGAGGTTTCTGCAAGAGCTGATACCTGATTTTTATAGGACCCGGTTGGTAAGGTAACAAGAGCTACAGAAAGAACACTCTAGGCCCCCAACTCATTCTTATTTGACCTCTTAAAGAGGAGATCTATCAACTCAAATGAATTTCCAATAGTGAGATTTCAGAACTTATAACCAAGCCAAAAGAGTTAATTGGAACAGGCAATGTGTGGGGAAGTTTGGGCTCAGAGTCTCACCCTGAAGTCACCAAATTGGATGTGCCCCCTTTTGGGGGATCCTGGACTGGCCTCCAGGACAATCTTCTGAGCAGGCCTGTCTGAAAACTGTAGCTTCCTCTCCAGAGGCAGAGCACAGAGTAAACTCTCCCTGACTCTTCTCCTCAGTGGGACAATATACATGTAGATCACACATGCTATGTGCGTTTCTGGAGGTGACAACCAGGAAAATGATACCACAGCTTTTCAACCACAAAGATGTCATCTAATATACTAAAGCATCAGTTGTTTGTGGTCAGAGGTTCTATCCAGAACAACGTTTACTGCCTCTTCTATCTCCCTGAAAAAGAGGTAGAGTCTGAGTACCCCAGAGGTTCCGCGAAACAGGGGTGCAGAGACAGCTAATTTCCAAAGGCAGCAAACAAGTCTCCAGAATTTTGCCCCAAGAGACTAATCCAATATCTCCAAGGACAGTCATAACCACCATGGCACAACTTTGACTTTTCTCTCAGTTGGACACAATAGAAATTTTAAATTATTTTGAGAAGAGATAAAACATCACTTTTAGCCATGCAACCCCCTCTTTTAAAACCATCTGGGATAGCAAAATGGGTGAGATAAGTGTAAAATAATTTTAAAAGACCCCATTCCTAGAAATAGTACAGAAGTGCTTCCCCATGTGGCCTGCATGGTGGCTAGGGGTCTGCAGGCTGTCCTGGATCCAGGCCTAGGAAATGACTCAGACATGGAGAAGAAGACACGTTGTTGAAGAATATTCCGGGGCTGGATTGGGGAATGGCACAGATTCGATGATGATATAAATTCTGCTCTGTGCACATATTGTTTTGCAAAATCCAGGCATGAGCTCATTCGGCCTGAACGTTTTCCCTGAGGGTTTCTCACAGACAAACACAGTTATCTGAATTGAGTTAGACCAGGGGAAAGGCATTTTGGAAATGATCTGATTGTGCACGTGGACATTTAAACATTTCTCATTCAGGGCAAAAACCGAAGGTTTTACAGAGGGCCCATGAAAGAGGAGCCCACAGATCCCTACTCATTTATTTTTCTACTACTTTATGGGAAGAACTAAAAACCCTCTCTCCAAATCATGGGCAAGAAGCAGTTGCTGTTGCTTCAGGCAGCATTTATTTGATTCTATGTGTATATTTTGGTTTGTTTTGTTTTGGTCTTTTGTTTCAGACTATTCAGAAGAATAAGAGCCTCTAAGATTGCTCAGAGTTTTTGTTTTTGCGGTTTTTTTGATTTATTTATTTTTAATTTTTGGCTGCATTGGGTCTTTGTTGTTGTGTACATGCTTTTCTCTGGTTGCAGCGAGCAGGGGCTACTCTTCGTTGTGGTGCACGGGCTTCTCATTGCGGTGGCTTCTCTTGTTGTGGAGCACGGGCTCTAGGCACATGGGCTTCAGTAGTTGTGGCACGCAGGCTCAGTAGCTGTGGCTCGCGGGCTGTAGAGCACAGGCTCGGTAGTTGTGGAGCACGGGCTCTAGGCGCGCAGGCTCAGTAGTTGTGGAGCACGGGCTTAGTTGCTCCGCGGCATGTGGGATCTTCCCAGGCCAGGGCTCGAACCCGTGTCCCCTTCATTGGCAGGCGGATTCTTAACCACTGTGCCACCAGGGAAGCCCCAGATTGCTCATAGTTTTTTTGTTTGTTTTTTTTTTGTTTTTTGCTCATAGTTTTAAGTGGAATTTTCTATTACAAGTGAGAAGTCATGAATAGTGTTAGTTTTAGATCAGCTACACTGCCTCTTTCCAGAAGAGAATGTTTTGACTGATCACATCACACCATTTCAGTGCTTCTGACCACTTACATCAGAATTAACCTGGGGGGGAGGCCCAGTTAAATTGAAGATTCCTGGACTCCACTCTAGAGAGCTTCATTTATTAGGTCTGGGGTTGAGCCAAGGGATCTACACATGTTTCTGATGCCACCACACTTGTGATCCACAGAACTTTTTTTTTCCTTTAAAAATGTTTATTTTGGGACTTCCCTGGTGGCACAGTGGTTAAGAATCTGCCTGCCAATGCAAGGGACACAGGTTCACACCCTGGTCTGGAAAGATCCCACATGCTGTGGAGCAACTAAGCCCGTGCACCACAACTACTGAGCCCACGTGCCACAACTACTGAAGCCCACGTGCCTAGAGCCGGTGCTCCATGACAAGAGAAGCCACTGCAATGAGAAGCCCGCACACTGCAATGAAGAGTAGCCCTCGCTCGCAACAACTAGAGAAAGCCCTCACACAGCAATGAAGACCCAACACAGCCAAAAATAAATAAATAAATTTATTTTAAAAATCTTATTTTATTTTATTATTTTTTATTCAAGTATAGTTGATTTACAATGTTGTTTTAATTATTGCTGTACAGCAAAGTGATTCAGTTATACATATAGATACTTTCTTTTTAAAAAAATATTCTTTTCCATTATGGTTTATCATAGGATATTGAACACAGTTCTCTGTGCTATACAGTAGCACAGAACTTTTGATTGCCAAAGATAGTGGGGGTTTTTCTCTCTCTTTCTCCCACATCCTTTGCTTGATTCATTAAGAAAATATATTTTGTAATGTGACAGCTTTCATAAACTAAAATGTTAGCACTCATCAGAAAGGTAGGAGATATTGTGGCCTATTAACTGTGTGAAATAATGAAGGGCAAGAAAGAACCTAAATTCTAGTTGGTTATTAATCCTTGAGTGGAAAGAAGAGAAGGGAGTAGGTATCCTAAAGGCAGACCTGCCAGATACAGTGGGGAGGAGACCATGTCCATCCAGGGGGAGGCCTGTGAAGGAGGCCAGGTAGGCAGGTTTTACCTTTTTTTTCATCTGCAAGATGCCCAGAGTCAGCTTCTGCAATAAAGAGACGTGCTTATGAGGCCAGATTCAGACAGACTCAGAAACTGAGTGTTCTTAATTAGGGAGGAAGATACAAGTAAACTTTATAAAATTCTGAAAGTATGGATAGGAAAAGAATATGTACCCCAAAATTCAGAACACTAGAAATGGGGAATATTCACTGAAGTGTGAAAAATATTTTATGTTGATATAAAAGCAATACTGAAAAACACAACTGCTAGTAAACTTAAGGTACTTCCTATCCCAAGAGATATTCCGGGTTGGAACTAGAAATAAATTTAGTAAATATTAAGAAATTTATAGATTACAGACCTATTCAGGTTATTAAGGAAAGTAGTGATATTTGAGATGTATGTCTTAATTTTGAGGTTGATTTCCTTGGAGAACAACTGAGGTATTCCTGCAGTTCTCCTTGAGGTCACAGGTCAAAATATATTTCTAGAGTTTTCATGTCCTGAGTTTTTTGGGTTATACTTCTGTTATTTGGCAACAGCCAAATAGCAGGACCTGAATTTCAATTCTATTTCTCCTGTTTACTAGCTGTGAAATGTTGCATAAGTTATTGTACCTTTCTGGGTCTTGGTTTCCTCATCTGTAATATATATATATATATATATATATATATACACACACACATACACACACATATACATATACATACATATATGTATATATTTATTATTTATTTAGTACATATAATATTTAGTCATGTTCACAAACATGATCATATTTCATTTTCATGATAATTTTAAGTATTCTTGAGGTAGGTAGGTGCTCAGTGAATGCTTCTGAATGGTGACATTTTGGGCTGAGTTCTGAGTAAACCACATGTTCTATATGTCTGGCCACACATAATAATTTCAGTCCACATAGTAAATATCAGAATGTCCACACTAAAAATATATAGGAGAAAGAAAATGGATGAATACATTTGTCCATTAGCATATTAAAAATACAACTTCATTCTTTTATTTCTGAGTTTTAAAAATAATTTATGATAAATGCTCTGACTTTGGTTAAAAAAAGCAACTTATCAAATAAGAAATGCTAAGTATCTGCATTTGAGAGTCCACATCACCTAGGTAAGGCTGGGGGCAGCTGTGTCAAAGCTTCCCTCCTCTCTCTCCTCTTCCTATTGGGGAAATAAGGTGGAATTAGACTTCCTCCACAGGACAGGTAGGACCAAACCCTGATGATCTGGATCCTGGGGGCAAAACATGACTTAGATGCTTAGGCTGACTGCTGGCAGTGCTCCTAAATTATGGAAGGCACAATTAATTCTTTTCCATTCTGAATACACATTACTTCTCTGTTCCCAAATGCAACTTTGTACTTTATATTCTGTTCTTCACATGGTTGCGGTGGAGAGCTACATAATTTATATTTCTATTAAAACTTTCCTGACTGTAGAAGATGCCATTGTGTAAACAGCTTTTTTCACGCAATTAATAGGGCCTCAAAAAAGATTTCAAGTCACATGTCCAAACTCATGTGTCATCTAACTAAGCAACTGAAAGCAGATGTTTGGATGCATACACAGACAAACAATTCTCCTGTAGCCACTAAAATACCATGTTGAATTCAGCGTGCTAGCCTACTGTAGGTTTGAAAGGTACCAGGTGTATGATGTTCTTTTTTACATTGGAGGTACATTAGTGCTGGCTTAGGACCTATGTGGTAGTTTGATCTTCTTGGTACGAATTTCTTACAAGCCTTACTTTAATAGCATTTTGTTGCATTTTTCCCCAACTAACAGCTTATTTTTTCCAATGTAACATTGGAAAAAGGAAATTTTTAAAGGACACCATTTTCTGGTTATTTCTAACTAAATCATCTCTTATGAAAGCTATCTTCTAAAACTTTCACTGGTGGCAGATTTTTCTATAACACTTAACACTTTCTAATGAAACTGTTTTTCCTTTGACTGCCACATCAAACCCGTGAGAGAGAAAGGGCAAGAATTATTACCCGTGCTTTAGAGATTAGGAAACTAAAGTCAGAAAATTTAGAGGGAATGTAGAAAGACTTGCTGGCTTTTCATTCCAGATAACCACAAATACCTTCTTTCAGTGACAAAACATCCTTTCCAGCTTCCTATGGTTTTCTTGAGTTCTAAGTTATTACCAAAATGAAACTCCAAAGAAGTCAAGTTCATAGTCCATGTTCTCACATAGTTAAACCCTATTGCAACAAATACCATTTCAGAGAAGGTAATGAGAGCAATGAGAGTAATTTATATTGACCACTCATTATGTACCAGGTTCTATACTAAGTACATTATGTGCTTTATCTCATTCAATCCTCACAACATGCCTAAGCAGAGAGGAACTATTACTATTTCTATTTTACAGATGAGGGAAATAGGCTTGGAGAGATCCAGTGACTTTTCCCGAGTTACAAAAGTAATATTGTTGAATCCAGTGATGGACCCAGCTCAGTCTGACTCCAGGTCCAGTGCTCTTAAGCAGTATTTTATACAAAGCTGATTCTCTGTCCCTGCTGATGTAACAGGGAAGAGCAAAATCTAACCCCATGTTGGATCTGTTTCTTTGCTTTTTGTTGCTTTTGTTATTATAATCATACAGAATGGCCTGCCTCAGGGAACCCTGACCCTCTGGCCTGAATGTTAAACTAACATGCCTTTGTTCAGCTCACAGGGAGATAATCTGACCCTGCCCACCTGTGAATGGCTGCAAAAAAGAAGAAATGAACACATCCCCTCCCCATGCTGGCCAAGCCAGGCAAAACTAATGGCCCTTTTACTCTACCTCCTCACCTCCTCCCCCTCTCTGCTCCATAAAAGAAACTGGTATCCAGATCCCGATAAGATGGTTTTTTGGGGAACCTAGTCTGCCATCTTCATGGTCTATGGCTTTCCGAATAAAGCCGCTATTCCTTGCCTCAACACCTCGTCTCCTGATTTATTGGCCTGTTGTGCAGCAAGCAGGGTGAGCTTGGACTCGGTAACACTGATGACACCAAAGAAAGGTGTTTGTAGATCTGCCTGCAATGAGTTGTTGTACATGTCTACATCATGTCTTTGTCAAAAAAATTCAGTACTACATTGCAGTTGCAAATCAAAATGGTACAGCCATTGAAAAATAGTTGGTCAATTTCTTATAAGGGTAAACATACACTTAACATATGATGCAGCAATCCCACTCCTGGGTATTTACCCAAGAGACATTAAGACACGTGTCTGGACCAAGACCTGAGTAGGAATACTCATAGCAACATTATTCATACTAGCCCCAAACTGGAAACAACCTAAATGTCTATTAACTGGTGAATGGATAAACTGTGGTACATCCATACAGTGGAATACTAGTCAGCAACAGAAAGGAAAACTTACTGATAGATGCAGCAGTATTAGATAAATCTTAAAAAAAATTTTTTTAATTAATTTATTTTATATATTTTTAAATATTTTTTACTTAAAAAAATTTTTTTATAGATAAATCTTGAAAGCATTGTGCTAAGTAAAAGAAGACAGACACAGACAACTACATTCCATGTGATTCTATTTACATGGAATTCTAAAAATCAAACTATATCAACAGAAAACAAATCAGTGGTTGCCAGGAGCCAGGTATGGCAGAGGGACTTGGCTAAAGAGGAGTTCAAGGGAACTTTTGACGTAACGGAAATATTTTGCATCTTGATTCTTATAGTGGTTACATGAGTTTATATTATACGTTCATCAAAACTCATCCAATTTCTACTTTAAAAGCGTAGGTTTTATTGTGTGTAAATTATACCTCAGTCTGATGTAAAAACAAATCTAGTATTAAAAACAGGCCTCAGGGGGCTTCCCTGGTGGCGCAGTGGTTGAGAGTCCGCCTGCCGATGCAGGGGACATGGGTTCGTGCCCCGATCCGGGAAGATCCCACATGCCGCGGAGCGGCTGGGCCCGTGAGCCATGGCCGCTGAGCCTGCGCGTCCGGAGCCTGTGCTCCGCAACGGGAGAGGCCACAACAGTGAGAGGCCTGCGACCGGCAAAAAAAACAAAACAAAACAACAAAAAAAACAGGTCTCAGTCTCTACTACTGCTGCTTTCCAAAAGTATTTGTTATGGGTTGTTGTCACAGCAAGGTTATTACAGCTGTTTTGTACCTTTCAATTCCCCTTGCCCCTTCAGAAGAATACTATGGCTCTCTTCACTTCTTCTCTTCTCAACTATTCTATCCACCCCCCTCAGGGAAGAGCCATGCTGTAGTTCAAGTCTAAGGCCGTCTGCTGCAGAATTCACTTTTGCTCGAGGGGGATCAGCCTGTTGTTCTATTCAGGCCTTCAACTGATTGGATGAGGCCCACCTGCATTACCAAGGGCACTTGGCTTTACTCAAAGTCCACAGATTTAAATGTTAATCTCATCCCCAAACACCCACATAGAAACATCCAGAATAACACTGGACCACATATCTGGGCATGGTGGCCCAGCGAATTTTACACATAAAATTAACCCTTATAATCTTCATTCAACTCTTTTTCTTCTCCAAATTTTAAAAACAAGGAATGGAATTTCAGGCAATGAACTCCTTAAAACAGTGTTTTCCAAACTTGGTGATGATGAGAATCCCTTGGAAAGGCTTATTAAAAATGCAGATCCTGGGCTTCCCTGGTGGTGCTGTAGTTGAGAGTCCGCCTGCCAATGCAGGGGACACGGGTTCATGCCCCGGTCCGGGAAGATCCCACATGCCGCGGAGTGGCTGGGCCCCTGAGCCATGGCCACTGAGCCTGCGTGTCTGGAGCCTGTGCTCCACAGCGGGAGAGGCCACAGCAGTGAGAGGCCCACGTACTGCAAAAAAAAAAAAAAAAAAAAAGATGCAGATCCCTCCCCTGCAGATTCTGACTCAGGAGGTCTGGGGTGATGTGCAGAACTCTGTAGTTTAAATAAGATCTCAGGGGCTTATGATCAGGCAAATTTGGGCAACAGCACCATAAAACAAACCTACCTGTAACCAAGGAACCGGCTATCTGGTGGGACTTATATGGGCAGTGGTTCAATGTCAATATATAATTTGAAGTTAGTTTAGGGAACACAACAAAGTCTATGTAAGAACCCTTTTATTAAGCAATTAATATTGCCCCGGACTCATCTGGGTCTCTTCCCAAAGGAATTCCATTATGATTGGTGCAACTTCAGAGGCTGATGTATTAGATGCTCCCAGTTTATATTGGTCCATCTTGGCCCTTTGCAACCATCAGTTTGGGGCAGAGTCATAGCTATCTTCTGGGCAGCAGCTTCCAACCACACACTGAAGAGATCCAGGGTACGCCCTCTTATGAGGTTGGACCAGTGGTCCTGCAGCATCACAAGTAGGAAAAGAACTCAGAAACTAGAGGGAGAAATACATTTAATATCTTTAAAACAGATGTTGATCTTCCTTTCTTCTCTTCCTCTTTTTTTTTTAAAGAAAGCTTTAGCCTGGAGTGGAAAGGACGTCAGATAAATATCTTGAAATAGCTGAAGAGTGTTAATGTGGAAGAGAGGTGAGGTTTTTCCCTCTATGCTCCCAAGGGACAGAAATAGCCCTGGTGGATGAAAGCTATCCAAAGGGGGTATTATGGGCTTGACAAAAGGAAAAACCAATAGAAAAAATGAGGAGTTATAGCCAGAGAAACCATTGTTCTGCTGGCCCTGCCACTCACTAGCTGTGGGATCTTGGCCAAACTCTCTCTGAGTTTTCTGAATTGCAAAATGGGAATGATAACACTTCCAGGGCTGTGGTGAGGATTAAATGAGATATTTGTAAAGCTTGTGGCAGAGAGCTAGGCTCATCATTGGTGCTCAGTAAGGGGTAGATAATAAAAATCAGAACAGTTAGAGTTGTGAAGGGGGAAGAGGTCGCCTAAAGGAGGAGTAAATTTTCATCACCAGATGAGTTCAAGCACGGTCTCCACCCTCCTTTTACAGGTTGATGGGGATGATGGGGAGTGGGGGGCTCTAAGCCTTGTATGAGTGGTTGAATTGGACAACTTTTCATGTCCTTTTCACCATGAGCAATTTTATGTTTATCTTAGAAGAGGTAGAGAACATAGTTTTATGCTTGCAAAAAGGTTATTCTTTTCCTTTGTGGAAACATTTACTCTCTCTAGGCAGCCAACCGCTTAGCCTTTGAGTTTACTAATCTGAGGACTTATGATGTGAATTTCTACTGGGAAGTTATGATATTACACAACGTTCACTCCTATTCCACCCTTAACACCAAAGCTTGGAATATGAATCACAAAACAAAGTCATGGCATAGTACATTCCAAAAGAGCTGGGAAAATAACTGAACCAAAGTCTTGCCTGACAAGCACACTGCATGAACACTGTGTAACATCCAGGACAATCAAGGAAACAGCATTATCAGAGAGTCATGGGACTCTGGAACTGCTGTTTTCCCTGTGTCATAGGATGCCCAAATGTTTGCAAGAATTGGAATAAAGTTAAGGAGAAATTACCATGGTCTTCCTGTAAACCCACTGGAAATTCATGTCAGGGATTTTCAATTAAACGTGGTATATTAAATATATACATTTATATCTCTTCTGTCTGAAAAAGCGCTAGTAAAGATATTTAACAAATATGTATATATATATTCCAAATTACAGAAGACAACAGCCACTTAAAGGTATAAAAATTTTGGAAGAGGTAGACATAGGAGAAGTGACTGATACAGCAGAGCGGAGAAAGCTGAATGTAAGAATGTGCTTGCAGAGAGAGGCACAGTGAGGAGCAAGACAGTTCACACTACAGAACCCTGGAAAGTCTCAAGAACTGGAGTGTTAGGCATTATGGAAGATGTCAGTTAAGTATGGAAATGAAAACAGGGGACTAGTTGAAAGTTGTATAAAGAGAATTTATAGCCCCGTGTCTTTTCTCTCCCCCACCCAGCAGGCAACCACCTCCTAACCGCACCCCCTAGTTTAGAAACTAGATATTTATCCTCTGGAACATGTAAACATAACAAGCTCCCTATTCTGGGATACCAGCACATCTTAGATCTTAGGAGAGGATGGGAGGGATGTGCCCTATTGAAAACAGAGGTTGAATAAAAATCTGTGTACTAAATGGAGCGTCCCTCAGTCTCTCTTCCTCCTGGCTTTCAAAACAATGGCAGCCAGGATTGCAGCACACAGATAGGAGACTAGAGTTTTCTTCTTTGAGAGAAACTTAAAGAATCCACAGAAAAGTTCTACAGATTCTGACCTTTTAGGACCCCCAATTAAAAGGCCAGCTTGCCACTTGGTCTCTGTAGAGCAGAGCCTACCATTTAACAAGCCTACCTGTATACCTTTCAATGTGCTCTACAGTATCTTGCTCTTAAATTTGATCAGACAACTAAAGATCATCAGATACTTGAAGAAAACCTTCAACCTGAAAGACAGAGAACAGAATATACAAGAAAAGGGGGAAAAAAAAAAAGGAACCTGGAGGAAATTGAGATAATACAGAGAGCAGAATTTAAAAAAAAAGAACAACAAAACTCTAACATCCTCAAACAAATGGGAGAAGATGTTGTGTCTGTGAAACAGGAACAGGATGTTATAATGGAATTATCAGAGATTTTTAAAAAGACCCTTGAAAATGAAAGCCATGACAGCGAAATGAAAAATTCAATGGACAGGTTGGAAGATAAAATCTTTTTTTAGAGAGTTTATGAAAAAAGACAAAAGATACGTATAGGAGGGAGAAGATCACAAAAGAGGATCAATCCAGAAAGTTCTACCTCTGACTAACAGATGCTCAAGGAAGAGAGAACAGAAAAAATTAAGTGAAGAAAATTATTAAATAGGTAATTTAAAAAATTTTCTCAATGTATAATGTCATTATTCTCCAGATTCAACATGCCCATTATGTGCCCAAACTAATGAATAAAAAAGTTTACCAAGTCACATCATTTTAAATTACAGTGGGAATTACACTGGGAATAAAGATCCGAAAAGTTTCCAGAGAGAGAAAATAGCAGGGAAAAAAGTGAGAATACGAGGGGTGGGAAACACAATGGCATCAGATTTATGAACAGCAACATCAGAATCCCAAAGACGATAGAGCAGTTATCTTCTTACAATTACTTCAAAATTATAAGTCAAAGGGATGTGGAATTCTATACCCAACCAAACTATCAAGTATGAGGGTAGAATAATGACATTTATAGATATTCTAGGTTTCAAAAATTTACATTCTAAGTGCTTTAAGGAACTACTGAGAGTGTGCTCCAACAAAATGAGGCAGGAAAGTAAGAAAGAGGAAGATACGGGATTCAGAAAATGTGATCTGTGCAGACCTAGAAATGTGCTGCTCAGACCCCCTTCAGAAAATGACTTGTTGCCCAACTGAAAGAAGTGTGGTTAGCTGACAGCCTCCAGATGGTAGCTCCTTTGGGTTATGCTTCAGTTTTGAGCCAAGGTTACATTCTTCTTGGGGTGGCCCTTGGTCAACAATTGAACAAGGGGGTAACAAAAGGACCGAGCCATTTCCACTATCATGGGGCCTCCCAAGGGGACACTGTTTGCACTGGCACTCCTTATAGGGCTGGTAGAGTCGGGTCTGCAACACAATCTGATAGCTCTCCTGTCCAGTCCTGCTCTTCTCTTTCCTTGCTTTGGTATTTCTCCTCAATAAATCTCTTGCTCTCTTAACTCTATCTTAGTGTCTCCTCAAAGGATTCAACTTGGTCCAGGACCAAGGAGAGGAGTAAAGAGGAGCCCTAGACTGATGGTTGTTCAGAAGGCCTGGTGAGTAACCAGCTCACATAAGGGTGGAAAGCCTTCAGGCTCCCAGAAGGTAGGTAACCTCCAGATTAAAAAACAAACAAACAAAAATCTGATCAGAAAACCTGTCTTTACCATGAGGAAAATTGTTTTAAGAGGAATTTGTCTACAATATTGTGGGAGAGTCTAGAAAGATTCAGAGACAAGTATATACAAGCCTAAGAAAAAGGAAAGGCAAATAACTGCAGGTAAGACAAAAATCGTAAAACAGAAGAAATATAATTACCTTACACTACTTAGCTTGGCTGGGAACATAATATAAAAACTAAATGTCAATTACATTTTTAAAAGTTTTGATATTTTATTGGGGGAGGGGAAGGAGGGATGGTAGTGAAAGAAAGTTCAATCCCCACTCTACCATTGGTTAGAAAGTCAACAGATAATGTGGGTTTGTCTAAAAACTGATATGTCTGAAATAGCAATGTAAGTATGGCAAATATCTGGAGAAACCACTGAAAAAGGTCAAATTGTTACCTCTGGGAAATGGGACTGGAGTAGAAGGTGGAGGAGTGCTGTTTTCCTTCACAAGTCTTGTGACACAATTTGACTTTAACTTTGTGCATGTAGACAAAAAATGAATTTACAAAAGGAAAACGTAGAGGCAGGAAGTGGAAACCTCATCAACAGGCATTGGTCTCAGCAGGAATCTGCAGAAATGGTTGAGGAAAGAATGGTGAGAGGAATATCATAGCCTGAAATTGCCCTGGTCCCAGGCATCATCCTCTGGGATGTGTGAGGGCTGCAAGTTCCCCTCCCCTAAGAGCCTGTAACTCTGTATGTTATAAGCTGAGAGCCCCTGATCAGAAAGTTCTCCATTAACTACCTCCTGGTTTATCAAAGTTAAAATTTCCTGGCCTATTCAGGGATGTTATTGATCCTGGCTGGAATTCGCTTATTGGAAGAGAAGAGAAAAAAAAAAATTATTATTGACCCACTGGCTAGGGAAAATGGGAATGTGATAATAAAAGAAGAGGAAATATATACAACTCAGTGGGCTGCTTTTGTCAGAAAATACTTTTAACCTGCTTCCCAGTGGTCAGTGTCTGTGACAAAGGGTATCAAGGCAGGCTGGGACAGAGATTTAAGAACAGGTTGCAGAAGGAAACTTCCAGCAAGTCAGGATAAGGAAGAAACCTTGTGTTTGTTCGCCATACTGATAAACAGATTTTCCTAGGGAGATCTGGGGGATGCTCACTCAAAATAAGGTGTGATTAAGGGAGCCAGAGAGAGGTTACATAAACACATCGGAGAGACAGGGTGAAACGCGTGAAAGGCATCTTAAATGATGACTCTCAGAAGAAATAGATTACACAGGGAGGCGGGGGTGCTCAGTGATGATGCTGAACAACTGTGGGTGCTCTGATTTGGCACTTACCCTGATTTGAAGGGTGACTTGGGGAAAATCAAAGGAAATATTAGCACAGAAGTTAGGGGGTGTTTTTGTTTTTGTTTTTGCGGTACGCGTACCTCTCACTGTTGTGGCCTCTCCCGTTGCAGAGCACAGGCTCCGGACGCGCAGGCTCAGTGGCCATGGCTCACGGGCCCAGCCGCTCCGCGGCATGTGGGATCTTCCCGGACCGGGACACAAACCCGTGTCCCCTGCATCGGCTGGCAGACTCTCAACCACTGCACCACCAGGGAAGCCCCTGAAGTTAGGTTTTGAGCTGAGTTTGCAGGGGAAGGTATAAAATTAATGACAGCCTTTCGCTTTTTTCTTTTGAAAAATTTAAATTTCTTTTACCTTTAATTAGTTTTGTGAATTTAATTACAGGTTCACAGGAAGTTACAAAGGTAGAATAAGAGAGGTTCCATGTCTCTGTCACCCAGTTTCTCTCAATGGCTGCATCTTAGGTAACTAGAGTAAATAGCAGAACCATGAAAATTGCATTGATAGAATGCATATATACAGTTGTATTCCATTATATCATATACATAGATTCATGAAACCATCCCAATGATCAAGATACTGAATATCTCACCTCTACAAAGATCTCCCTCTTGCTACCCACCACTCGTCTTCCTCCTGTCCTGTTATAGTCTCGCTCACTACCCCTCTTCTCCCCACCATCCCTAACCCCTTGTAACCACTATATGTTCTCTATAATTTTGTCATTTTGAGAATATAAATAGATTCATACAATATGTGACATTTTATGATTGGCTTTTTTCACTCAGCATAATACCTCTGAGGTCCATCTAGGTCTTTGTGTGTATCAGTAATTAAACAGACTACTATGTTGAACCAGTAACCTATTGAATGACATTTTGGTTGTTACCACTTTTTAGCTATTGCCAATAAAGCTGCTATGATCATTGTGTCCAGGATTTACGTGGACACAAGTTTTCATTTCTCTGGGATAAATTCCCAGGACCGCCATTCCTGGGTTGTATAATAAGAGAATGTTTAGTTTTGTAAGAAACTGCCGTACCATTTTCCAGAGTGGCTCTACCATTTTACATTCCCACCAGTAACAGAGGAAAGATCCAGTATCTTCACATCCTTGCCAGCCATTGGTATAGGTTTCTTTCTTTCTTTTTTTTCTATTTTTTTTGCAGTACACGGGCCTCTCACTGTTGTGGTCTCTCCCATTGCGGAGCACAGACTCCGGACGCGCAAGCTCAGCGGCCATGGCTCACGGGCCTAGCCGCTCCACGGCATGTGGGATCTTCCCAGACCAGGGCACGAACCCGTGTCCCCTGCATCGGCAGGCGGACTCCCAACCACTGCGCCACCAGGGAAGCCCTAGGTTTCTTTCTTTTTTGAAGGATCAGAAACTTCCTACTACCTTCCATTTTTTTCTCTTTAAATAAAAAATTTCAATATTCTATACAGGTGTGTGTGTGTGTGTGTGTGTGTGTGTGTACATATATATATGTTCAAAACATAATAATAGGACAAACATCTGTAAACACACTACCCAATTTAAAAACTAGAGCATTACCAAACCCAATTTCACCCCTCTGCCTCACCCACCAAGAGAGTAATCACACTCCTGACAGTATAAACCAGTCCTCTGGGGAAAAACTCTCACTTACAGAGCTCATCCATTTCTGCAATGTAAATACTCCCACATGACTGATTTCAAGCTACCAAGCTGAAGTAACTGAGTGTGGAGCTGGGAAGAGATGTGCAGAACCAGTTCTTACAAGACTGTACAATCCTGTCCCAGCACCACTTACCCTGAATTTAGTATTTATCGTTCTAGGAGAAAAAAAAAATGTATATGTATGGGTGTGTGTGTGTGTGTGTGTATACATATATATGTATATATATATACACACATGTATATATATACGTATATATACATACATACATATATATGTATACACACACGCACACGCACACGCACACACACACACACACACACAGTAGTGGTAGGCTGAATAACGGACCCCCAAGATATCCTAATCCCTGGAACATGTGATTGTTATCTTATACGGCAAAGACTTTCCAGATGTGACTAAGTTAAGAATCTTAAGATGGGGAGACTAGATTATCCAGGTGGGCCCTGAGTACAATCACAGGTGTCCATATAAAATGAAGGCAGAGAGAGCTTTAGCTGTAGAAGAGGAGAAAACAGCGTGACCTTGGAGGCAGACATTGGGGTGATGTGGCCAAGGAATGCTGGCAGCCGCAAGAAGCTGGGGGAAGCAAGGGACCATCTCTTCCCTAGGGCCACCAGAGGAAACACAGCCCTGCTGACACCTTGACTTTAGACCAGTGAGAATGATTTCAGACTTCTGGCCTCCAGAACTGGGAGAGAATGATAACCTGTCATCACAAGCCATCAAGTTTGTGGTAATTTGTTATAGCAGCCACAGGAAATGAATACACATATATAGTGTTTTACACATAGGTACTAGTAAAATGTCTATCTGTGTAGTTCATCTTAGCTAGATTTCCTCTTCATAAAATTGCTATATTATTATATATGTAGATTCTGGGAATTACATTTTTTTTACTCAACATTGTTTCTATGACCTACCTATTTTATTGCAGAGCTGTAATTCATTTATTTTCGCTGCTGGGTACCATGCTCAGTAGGATTCTGTTAGGTATCCTTTATCAGATTAAAGATGACTGCTTTCTTTCCCTGAACTGGGTTCATATCCAAGTTGTCACGTTGCCTATGTCCTTTTATGTCAAATATTGGGTGAGGTAAAAATTGTGGAAGATAACAAGTTGGAATGAATGTTGTGAGATTATGAGATTCCAGCTACTCCACCAAGAGTAAACGTGAGGGAGTCGTTTCATCAATAGGGAGGAAGAGCTGGGTAATGAAAATTGAGGTGTGGCGTAGGCAGGATCTCTCCCTGGCCACCCACAGATGTGCTCAACCAGGGGAGAAAGGATGTCTGTTCTGCTCCCTGCCCCACTTCACCCTCACCCCACTCACTGCTGTGATTAGTAAAGAGTCAGGGCTGGTCTGGTCGAGGAAGAGACAGATGTGGCTAGAAAGCTGACCCAAGACACAGTGACTCACCAATGTGAGAATGCCCCATTCGATGAAAATCAAGAATGAGATGACCTCCAAAAGATTTCTGACTTCTAGTTGGACACAGGACCCCTGCTTCCCTGAATATCCAGGAAGAGCCAACACATGAAAATCTGAATGAACCAAGAATGATTCAGCCTGTGATGATAGGGGTGAGTGTTCATGAGACATTTCTCCATGTTACCTTCGAAGGTTTGTCTTGGACACAGTCTTGCTTGACTGGGAGGTGAATCAGTTCACAAACCTGCGAGTCATCAGCCCAACTCTCACTATGCAGCCACCCGTCTCTTCACCCATCACCTTATGTGTGAGCTCTTTCCTCAGTTGCCATTAAACTTACTGTTTTCATGAGAACCATAGAATTTATTGATGATTTCGGTGGGGGGGGGGGATATTTTGCACCACAGCCCAAGCAACCAAAAAATCCATTTTTTCAAATTAATGTCCTCACAGGTTTTCACCCAGGAATTGCTGAGTCTAAGGGCGGGTGCACTTCTTGTTTTGAAATACTCCCTTAGCTCACCATACTTCAGCCCATGAATCCCTAAGAACTTTCTATGGAGGGCTAGCTCATTCCCTCTCCAGAGGCAGAGCCAATGACAGGGAGGGGATGCTTGGTCAGCCTGGCAGGATCCACATGTACCAGCAGCAAGTACCTCAGCTCCTGGGCAAAGGCTTCATTGTGGTCATTCTCACGGCACCATCTCTGGGGCTGGGGAGCTGGCTGAGCTCATCCCTCACCATCATCCTTGCTATATAATTAGAGGCGGCTTTCTTTCTTTTTTAAAAAAGTTATTTAATTTGGCTCTGCTGGGTCTTCGTTGCTGCACACGGGCTTTCTCTCATTGCGGCGAATGGGGGCTACTCTTCCTTGCGGCGGGCATGCTTCTCATTGTGGTGGCTTCTCTTGTTGCAGAGCACGGGCTCTAGGTGCACGGGCTTCAGTAATTATGGCACGAGGGCTCAGTAGTTGTGGATTTCAGGCTCTAGAGAGCAGGCTCAGTCGTTGTGGCGTACGGGCTCTTTTGCTCCGCGGCATGTGGGATCTTCACGGACCAGGGATTGAACCCGTGTTCCCTGCCTTGGCAGGCGGATTCTTAACGACTGCTCCACCAGGGAAGTCCCTAGAGGAAACTTTCAACTGTTTAGCATCTAGTCATCCAGCCTGAGGATGACTTAAATTTTTTCCTTCAGTCTTTTCTACTGCTTGCCCTTTGGCCATTAATTTCTCATGTGCTGTACGCAAGAGACTGGGGTAAAAATCTGGGGGATGATTTGTGAGGAAGAAAGGTGAAAAAATAAGGTAGTCTCACTATTCACATTATTCCCAGCGCTTATCATTTAGGGACCATCTAGAAGAGTCTGTATGATACAACCTCCTATTTATGAGTTGTTCAGCAGCCTTTTCCTCCAGAGCATGGTGAGGTATTCCATCTAGCCAGAGCATATTAAGACTATATTCTCCTACTTCTCCTTCCAAAATTCTCTCTCCATTACAGCGTATCCTAGTTTTTAGAGTTGAAATTGAAGACACATTTGCCATCAGTGGTTCAGCAGGACATTCAACAGGTCATTCTTGGTTCTTGTTGTCATGAATAGGCAGATGATAACTCTGAAGGTCTTTGCCAGAAACCGTCAGCAGTCTTTATTTCCATAATCATACACTGAGACAATAAACTCACTTGCAAGGCAACTTCTAATGCCTTTAGTAGCAACACTAAGATTGGCTATGTCACCAAAAGCTCCCAACGTTTCTAGATCTGTTCAAAATCAATGGCTCTCTTTGCAAAGCACAAAGGCAAACACCAAACCATCCAAAATCAATAGAGAAGAGTGATAGACAAGGAAATAGAACTGGGTAGCACAAAGGATAAAGAAATAACAAAGCCAAGGTTACGGAGTGATTGCTTTCTAATTTGTCTTTATAAAAAGGAAAAAGAATCAAATGAAAAACTGGCAAGTCACAGAGTGAAAATGTCAGAAACATTTTATATTCTAAGGCTTTGCCACACACTGTCTTGCACAATGTTAGAGGAAGTGAGGTTGAAATCGAGACTATTTTTGCAAGTCTGAGCCAGCCAGGAAGCCAGGGGAAAATGCTTTTAAATTTGGGAAAATTACAGGCCTGCTATTTGACATTAGTTGGAGAAAAACATCAAACCTCAGAACTTATTCTGAGAACTTCAGCAAGGGAAGTACTTCAAGCGCTGTGTTTGATCCAGGGAGGGTGAATCCCTCCAGGACGCGGAAGCACTATTGGTGAAGGCCTTTAGGGAAGCCCCTGTCAGAGGCGGATGAGTAAAGGGGGCTCACATTTCTGCTAAGCTGTCCTCTAAATGTGCACGAGAACAAGAAATAGAGACCCTGACTCCAGACTGGGTCTGGGAAGAATATATGAGCTGGCTGGAGCCCTGAGGTATGGGCCCAGCATCACAGTTAAGAATAAACAGGCTCACTGTTTTGAAAAATAAAAGTGGTAAAGACACAAGCTTTATGTGACAATAAAACATGTTATCAAAATATAATAAGTAAAACTGTGAGGTACTGACACATGAATTGTCATAAAGTTCAATGAAACAGCCTTGAAAGTCCATAAATGGACCCGAATACAAACAGAAATTTAGTATAGATGGACTCAGCTGGCACTTCAAATCAGGAAAGAAAAATGGCTCACTTTGAAAATAATATTGGGACAACTGGGTAGTCAGCCAAACAAAGACAAAATAAATTCTAGATAAGTGAAAGGCTTAAAAGAACCATAAAATTACTAGAGGAACCTAAGTATGACACAAGACTTTGAAACCATAAAAGACAAGATTGACAGACTTGACTACATGAGAAGAAACAATTTCTGCATGGCAACTCCTCTGCATAAGCAAAGTTTAAAAAGTGAAAAAAAAAAAAGACAAACTAGGGGGAAAAATTTAAATGACAAGGAAAGGGTAAAATCCTCTAATATATAAAATCTCCTACAAATCATTAAGAAAATGACTGACAACTCAGGCTCACTCTTATTTGTAATATGAGAAAGGCAAATTAAAACTATAATAAAATACTATTTTCACTTATTAGATTGGCAAAGGTAAAGAATTCGATAAGGGCTCTGGAAAAACAGGCACTCTCTTGGTGGTGGTACTGTAAATTTGTTCAAGTTTCTGAAAGTCAGTTTGGAAAACACCTATTCAAATTATAAGTGCACAAACGCTTAGATCCAGAAATTTCACTCTTAGGGACTTAATACACATATATGCTTGCACATGTATGAAATAAAGTACGTGCAAGGATGTTCTTTATAACATTATTCATAATAGGAAAAAAATGAAAACCTTAATGTCCATCAATGTGGGGCAGGTGAAATAAATTTTATTATACTCAGTCAATGGAAAACAATGTAGGCATTAAAAGAATAGGCAGCTCCCTATATACTAACATGGAATAGACTCTAAGATTTTTAAACAAAGAAAAATCAAGTTGCAAAGTAGTATGTGTGCATGTATAGACTATATACACATATACACTTACAATTCCATCATTTATTTTTATTTTTATTTATTTATTTTTGTGGTCCGCGGGCCTCTCACTGTTGTGGCCTCTCCCGTTGCGGAGCACAGGCTCCGGACGCGCAGGCTCAGTGGCCATGGCTCACGGGCCCAGCCGCTCCGCGGCATGTGGGATCTTCCCGGACCGGGGCACGAACCTGTGTCCCCTGCATCGGCAGGTGGACTCTCAACCGCTGTGCCACCAGGGAAGCCCCATCGTTTATTTTTAGAAGGGCACATAAGAGACTGGTAACAGTGGGATGGGCTGGGATGGACACTTACACTTCACTGTGTACCAGTTTGTACCTTTGACATTTGTATCATGAACCTGAATTACCTATTCAAAGATATTTAAAGTAATTTTAAAATCAAACTGACTGTTTTGAATGATATGACTTGAATGCCATGACCATGCATAGGAAAAGTAAATGTCAAGATAGCTAACTCTTTTCAAAATTAATTTAGACATTTGAGAATATACAACCAAAATATCATTTTTTTTCTATTCAGAACATGACTGTATGATTTTGTTAGTTGAAGTAGAAGAATAAACAAGTGAAATAAATTTTCTTTTTTTTTAAAAAAGAGACAGTATGTTACAGTAGTTAAAAGAATAGTCTTTGGAATCCTACAGGCCTGGGTTTGAATCCTGGCTCTGCTGCTTACTAGCCTGTGATCCTGAGTAAGTGCCCAATTTCTCTGAATCTCTCACTCCTTATCTGTTAAAGGGAAATAATAATAAAACCTACTTCATATGAGTATTGGGAGGATTAAGTGATACAATCCAAGTGAAGATCTTAGCCCTATGGTAAGTATTGGTAAAGATCATGGTAAGTAAGATGGTAAGTAAGATCATGGTAAGTAAAGATCATGGTAAGTAAGATCATGGTAAGTAAAGATCATTGGCAAGATCATGTTAAGTATTCAAAAAACATGACTTTCCTTCCTCCTCCTCCTTCCTCTTTATTATTATTAAGAGCAATAAAGAATCACTAGTGTTACCAGCTACTGAAACATTGTAACGTCACAACAATTAAATCAGTGAGACTTTGGCACAAGAGGAAAGAAAACATATAACAGTAGAGCTGGGTAACTTAAAAAGAGTTCCCAGAATTTTTAAGAGTTCAATGAAAACCATAAGAGGTTCCATAAATTAGTGGGGCAGGAAAGTATTAGTCAAGATATAATAGTAGGATCTTGGGTAACCATGTGGATATAAATCAATTCAGTTTCTCACCTCATACAATTTATAAAATAAGTTTCAGATTAATTAAAGTGTTACATTTTTTTTAACTTTTATTTTGAAAAAAATTATAGACTCATAGGTAGTTGCAAAAACAGTAGAGTCCTGAGTGCCCTTCACCCAGCATCTCCCAGTGATAACATCTTCCATAGCTGCTGTACAAAACCAGGAAACTGACAACGAAAAGTTACTTTTAAACCAGACTACACACTATACTTAGTTTCTACCATTTTTTTAAAACCTGCATTTGTGTGTGTATGTGTGTACATGTGTGTGTGAGTGTGCGGGTCTATGCAATTTTATCCCATGAGCAGAATTGTGTAAGCACCACCACAAACAAGGCACAGAATTGTTCTACCACCACAGAACAACTCCTTCATGCTACCTCTTTATGTCCTTACACATCCCCAACCATTCCGCTCCCCTGGGTTCCTCAACACTCTTTACTCCCCACCTACCGCCATTCCTGTCCTGACAATCACTAATCTGTTCTCCATCTTTCAGTTTTGTCGTTTCAAAAATGTTATATATAATTGGGGTCACATGGGTAACCTCCTGAGATTGTCCTTTTCCACTAAGAATAATGCCCTTGGGGTCCATCTAGTTGCAGCCATTAATAGCTTATTCCTTTTTATGGCTGAGTAGTATTTATTCTGTTGTATGGATGTACCTCAGTTTGTTCACCTGTTCACCAATTGAATGACTTTGGGCTGTTTTCAATAGTTTGCTGTTGTGAACAAAGCTGCTGTGAACATCTGCATATAAGTTTTTGTGTAAACATAAATTTTTATTTCTCTGGAATAAAGCCCAAGGACACAATTGCTGGGTTGTATGGTAACGTTCAGTTATATAAGCAACTAACAACCTGTTTTCCAGAGAGACTGTACCATTTTACATTCCCACCAGAAATGTATGAGAGACCCGGTTTCTCCACACCCTCTCCAGCATTTGGTGTTATTACATTTTTTATGTTAGTGGTTTTATAGGTCTAGAGGAGTTAAATGTTTTTAAAATATCAAATCTTTGGAGAAAAAACTAGAAGAAAATATGGTTGAAATTTTTTGACTTCAGGTGAGGGATGACTTTCTAAAGTCAACAGGCTTGAATAGATAAAAGCTTAAAATTTCTAATGCCCTGAAATATCACTAACAACAACAACAACAAATACAAATAACAAATTAGGTGAAAGTGACCATGAAAAGTCAACCCTGTGTTACCCAGACCCTTAAGCCATGCTCCCTGAAACCTACCCTGTTCCAGGGCCCTGGGTCCAGCTTGTCTTAGAGAGATTTCAATAGGTGGAAATGTTTTTTGTTTTTTTTTTTTTGAGGTACGCAGGCCTCTCACTGTTGTGGCCTCTCCCGTTGCGGAGCACAGGCTCCGGACGCGCAGGCCCAGCGGCCATGGCTCACGGGCCCAGCCGCTCCGCGGCATGTGGGATCTTCCCGGACCGGGGCACGAACCTGTGTCCCCTGCATTGGCAGGCGGACGCTCAACCACTGCACCACCAGGGAAGCCCGGTGGAAATGTTTTAAAAATTCTTGATACACACTGCAAAAGGCTTTCTAGAAATGTTCTATCAATATACTAATAATGTATAAGAGTGACTACGAAAATGGTTGAAGATATTTTTAAAAAACCAAGCCTGGATCTTAATAAATAAATGTACAAAGGACAGAAAGAAAAAAAATCTCAAACAGAGTAGCAATTTAAAAACATGAGAAAAAGATTGCAACTTCATTAAAAATATTCAAAGTTACCCAGAAAGGATATTCTAATCAAAATATTAAAGACATAAATAGTGTAGCACTCAATCATTAATAGGAGTGGGGTGAGGCAAACATTGTTACACATTGTATTCTTTCATTGGCTTTCCCTCCTTCCCAGTTTTATTCCACTGGTTCCTCACTCCTACTCGTTGGGGTCACTCCCAAGAAAACCAGCAGACACGAGCTTTTGTCTCAGACTCTGCTTTTAAGAGAGCCAAGGCTAAGAGAGTTGGTAGCAGTGGTCCTAAAAAGCAGGCTCTCCAGATGGGATTTTGGAGTGTGGCGGGGATAACCCCCAGCATGCAGTAGCATCATGGTCACTAAGACTTACCTGTACACGTACAGGTAAAAGATGAAACACTGCGTTATATGGCAGCTATAACACTTGAATGGAATGGCTGTAAGGGAAATTAAAAGATTTGGGGAGCTGGCCCGATTTTAACTTTCCAGAAGCCTTGAAAAACCAATGATTCAGTTTAGCCAACTATCAACTGAAGGTATGATATGAAAGCCAGAAGGCCTCCAGCAGTTGCAGGATAGAATGTGCTCAAAAATGGCCCCAGAGTAGTTATAAAAATGGCAGAACTGCAGAGGAAATTAAATCACAGCTTCAACAAATCTCTTATGTCAAAGTCAGGGTTAAAAAAAAAGGGTAAGACCTGAGATTTGGTTTGGGGAAATTTGGATTGATGGGCCTGAGAAGCACTCACTTGAGACGCACACTCCTCTGAAGCCCTCCCCCTGCAGAGGAGAGCAAACATGTCCATGATGTCTTTGTGCCTCAAGATTACCCTGCCTCCTTTTATTGTCTCCAGATAATAAAAAAAGAGTAGGTCCCAACATAGTCTGAGCAGAGAAACACAGCTCCTTCTCCAGGAGTAAAAATCTTACACACCAAAGACATTGCAGGACCCGGTTATTATGGACCAGTAGGAACCAAGGATCACATGAGGGGTGGTCTTAATGAATCAGCTGGGGCAGGGGTGGGTAGGTGGAATTGGTGGCAAGAGCAGAATACAAGGCTGGAGGGGAGAATAGTTTGATATAGGAGCCCTCTCCCATGCTTGAACATCAGGGAAATGATATCTAGGACTGATCCTAATATACTGCTCGGATAGCTCCTGCAAGTTTGGACCAAACAATGGCCACAGGAAATGAAGTGGAAATGTTTGAATTGCCTTAGCACTGTGTTGATGAAGAGGTCATAAAGTTCAGATATGAGGGAATGTTAGAATAGATTTATTATGCAAGACCATAGGAGCCACCAATGTACTATATACCTCAGGATGGCCAAGGGAAAGTTCCCTTCGCTAAGGCAATAATGGGTACAGGTGAGGGAGGCACTGACATCCTAGAGAAGCTTGGTGGTGGTTGTTCTTGGTAGGGACCAGGGTTGATAGTAGGCGATGCTGTCACAGAAATGGGCTCCCTAGTATCAGTGGAAATGACAGAATTCTGAAATGACAGACTGGATGGTGGCAGTTAACCATCAGAGCAAAGGAGACAGAATTGTCATAATGGGCGGGAAGGACAGGGCAGCAATCAGGGTGCTCTGGCCAACAGGGAGGGCTCTACGGTAGTGGCTGTAGATCATGGTGTTTCTAGGAGCGAGATACATGGAAATGACTGGGAGGATGCTACTTGACTTGTCAAGAATCATGAAGGGTCTGAGTTTTTGCCCTAATTACAAACTAACCAAGTAGGCTGCCATAGTTTCATGGATGCTGGTAGAGGACTCCTGAGTCAGAGACAAAAAATTTCATTGTTCATGGCACAGCAAGCAGCATGAGCTTCCCACCTGCATTGGTGCCTCTTGACACCCCCTCCCTCCCAGATCCCGCGGGGGCAAGGCTGAGGGACACAGGTGAATGTGCACAGACAGTGGCTTGTATCACAACTGAGACCCTGGGCTTGGGGAACTTGAATATTTTATAGTGGGCAGTAAGCAGGTCTGGTGGCTTTTGCTCTAGAGGAAAACATCTGCTCTCTGACCCTGCTCCACAGGGAGCCACCCTATCTTCCAAGTCTATTTGCTGTAGAAACATACTTGGAAATACAGCTAGGAACAAACGGTAGTTAGTGCCTCTATTCACAAGACATGAAGAGACGAGAGCGATCCGTGGAGAATTGTCTCCCAACACTTGTTTAACAAACCAAAACAAACAAGAACCAACTTTGTGGTAAATATTTCTTGTTATTAACACTCTAACAAAGCGATCTTTCTCTAGATCATTCATGGGGACAAAGATTTGACTTCGTGGGTTGTAACTCATCACTATGTTGGGATTGCTATTGTGGGAGTTTATCTTCTCTATGGAGTGAGCCTAACCCCAGTTGAGACCAGGATGGGGGTGATATTTGCAACCCTCCTTGTATCCAGCACCCTTTGCCATGTTACTCTATGGCCCCTCTCCCTAAAGAGGCAATGAGATTCCCTACTCCTTGAATCTGGGCTTGGCCATGTGACTGAGTTTGCTAGTAGGATGTTAGCAACACCTCATAAACAGAAAATAGAGTGGCTTACATGATTCCTCTCCCTCCCTTGTGTTCCTCCACCATGCCGTGAGAACATGCCCGGGCTAGCCTGCTGAACTCAGTCACCTTGGTCACCCAGCCAACAGCCAGCCCACTCTTAGATGTGTGAGGCACCCCAGCAGACAGCCTGGCTGACCAGCCCAGACACCCAAGCAAAACACTGGTTACCTTTATATGTCATGGAGATTTCGTGGTCATTTATTACACAGGATTATTGAGGTAAGAAATAAGCAGTATTGTGAGGCCAGCACATAAGGATGAAAATGGCTTTTAAAAGGAGGAAGATGGGCTTCCCTGGTGGCGCAGTGGTTGGGAGTCCGCCTGCCGATGCATGGTATGCGGGTTCGTGACCTGGTCTGGGAGGATCCCGTGTGCCGCAGAGCGGCTGGGCCCTTGGGCCATGGCCGCTGAGCCTGCGCATCCGGAGCCTGTGCTCCGCAACGGGAGAGGCCGCAGCGGTGAGGGGCCCGCGTACCGCAAAAAAAAAAAAAAAAAAAAAAAAAGGAGGAAGACATGATAACCTCAAGGAGTCTTTTGCTCTTCTCTACAATTGCACAGTTGGAACCTGGTTAGAAGGAGTACTGGCGGCGGGCTTTAACAATACCAACACATACTAACCCTGTATGTCTAATCTAGAAGGACTATACTGGAACAGAGCTGTATCTCACCTGCTACCTGGAATATGACTGCACCGACAGGAAGGGACTGAATGGTATGGAGCCCAGATAACAGGGAACCAGGAAACAAGATGATGCCAGCTTTATTCAGGGCCATGCTAGCAAGAACCTGGCCAGAGGGTGGGCATTCTAGGAGCACATGCTTCTCCAGGCCTGGGTAAGACCCCCTCAGGGGGCTGGTCCTGAATCCATGGCTGTCTTCGCTCCTACATGGTGAAAAATGCACACTCTTTCCTTGGCTTTGCTGCTCTGGCCATGTGGGCGAGTGCCTCATCTGGTTCTTCCTGACCCAGAAACTTGACACCATGGGGGCAAGCCTGCTGGGTTTGTCCTGGCTCCTCTCCAGGAC
Source organism: Aethalodelphis obliquidens (assembly GCF_003676395.1). Classification (NCBI taxonomy): domain Eukaryota; kingdom Metazoa; phylum Chordata; class Mammalia; order Artiodactyla; family Delphinidae; genus Aethalodelphis; species Aethalodelphis obliquidens. Next base: position 55,267,158 of record NW_020837948.1, on the reverse strand, counting down.
TCCCTGCTGAGATTCTGCTTCATCAAGCAGCTTCCAATGATTAATTTAGCCTCAAGCGCCCCACTCCCCAGTTCCGGAAGAGATCCCCTGCTTGGAGACAGGAGTTTTCTGGCATTGTAACAATTATTCCATAGGGACAGCTTTATAGAGAGGGAGCATTTGATACAGAGTAGGGCTTAGAAACTCAGCAGAGGACAGAAGACTTTGCGCTCCTGCAGACCTGCTCAGATCTGTGACAAGTGTCACACTATAGCAGAAACAGATTATGACCCCTCTAGACCCTGGTGGACACTGAAGGGATTTGAGGAAGTCTGGATTTTCTATAAACACAGTTTGTATGAACAGGAGCTAAATACAACAGTCTGTCTGGTTCCACAATTATGCGAACTCAGTCCTTGGTTTTTATCCACTCAGCCCGGGGACTCTGACGAAGGTAACTTTTCCTCTTCTAGAGCCAAGACACTTTCAGACTCAAAGGCAGCCCTGCTGGGACCCTGACATTGGTGCAGCCCTCTCTACTGGCAGCACCGAATCTGTCCCCAGCTCTGGCTGGGTGCTTCCTCACGGCCTCTAGCAGAGACATGGCAGCTAAGCAGACACTTGCTTTTAAGTCCCAGTCGTGGTTCCTCTTGGATCCTACTTGAAGCTCTTTGACAAAGCTCAGGAGCTGCCCACACTGTCAAGAGTTCAACGGAGCCCTGCCCTGTGCATAAACAGGAAGTCTTAAGGTCCAGGAGGCACCTTCTTCAAGCAATAACGGCTCTTAACAAGCTTTGCGGTAAAAGACGTTGAACCAGAAAAGTAAACTTTCACAGAGGGGGGACTGCATTGATGGAGTTGACCAGTCATTAGTACTAATTCTCTAACTTTAATGATTTGCACAAATGACCTGGACAGGAAAAATGAAAGCAGGTCTTCCAAAGAGGTGCAGAGCAATGCAGTTCAGAAAGTGTAGCCCACATGTAGGAAACGCCAAGTAGACTATTAAAGGGAACGGAAGAGAAAAGAAAGAATCGCACTAAAACTCTTGAAGGAAATGAAAATATAAAAGGAAAATTGAACAAAAGAAAAGCAAACAAAACAAAACAAATCTATCTTGTCTGGGGGAGAATGAGCTTCATGAAGACCTGGAAGGCTAAATGGGTCCTGGGAGTAGGGGATCTTCCAGTGTCAACAAACAACAAACAGCTGCAGGAAGAAAAGGTAAACAGGATGCTGGAGCGAATAGGAAGATGATATGATAGCAAGGGCTGTTACTCCTATAGAAGGTTTAGATTAAAATCTCATTTAGGTTCACTGCTTTATTATCTTGAAAAAAACTGACATTTCCAGCCTTTCTCCCATATAGAGAATTCATCAAATGCCCCTTTAAAAAAGGCACATCTGTCACATTTGAAAATGAACCACAGAAAAGAAACCTATAGAGAAACAAGTACCTTTATGATTTTGAAATATGGGGTTGCATTCTCTCCAATGCTCGATTTTCAATTTGATAATAAATTAGAAACTTCAGGAAGAATATTCATTCCTTTAGGCCACAATAATAACAGTGGTTACTCTTATTTTTTCATACATTTTGGAAAGGGCTAATTCTAAAAATAATAATAATAACAACATAGAGAGGAGTTACATGGCATATGCTAAGCACTATTCTCTCTGCTTTATGTATATTAACTCTTTTAATCCTAACACCAATTGTATGAGGTAGCTACTATTATTATTTCTTCTTTATAGATGTGGAAAACCAAAGCACAGGGAGATTAAGTGACTTGCTCAAGGTCACACTAGTAAGTAATAAAGCTGGGATTTGAACTCAGACTGGTTTCAGAGTCCAGGTTTTGGACACTAAATTGTGCTTCTAGCAAGAAGACCTCCCAAACACACAAAAGAACGTTGAGAATTGACTAACAGTTGAGGATTGACTTTAAGTGAATGTTTGGGTGAACTACTAGATCACTAGCTCAGATGCAACATGGGGTTCATTTCAAGTTAATTTTAGAGGATCCCAAATATGTTTTCCTAAAGCTAAAAAAGTGAACTTTTCCAAGTTTGTTTTCCCTAAACTCACCTTCCTTCTGAGGTGAGAGGCATCCCTCATGTATACTATACTTCCTTCTAGGAACAAGAGTCACTTCAATGTGTCCCATTTAAATTAGTTACCTCTGTAGCAACTGTGAAGATGTCATCATTATATAAGACTAAATAGGGAATTCCCTGGCAGTCCAACTGTTAGGACTTGGCACTTCCACTGCAGGGGGCACGGGTTCGATCCCTGGTCGGGGAACTAAGATTCCACACGCTGCGAGGCATGGCCAAAAACCCAAAAGTATTTGTTTAAGAAAAAAAAAAAAAAGACTAAATAAGAGTTGGAGAAGAAAAAAAAAAAACTGGTCCATAAAACCTCAAGTCTTGGGCAATAATTTTAACCTTTTCATTCTTCCCTGCTCCACTTCGATTTTGAAATACTTATTCAGTTACACTAAAGAGCATTTTCCAGACCAAAGACCATCAATGAACTGTCAATGAGTCAAGTATACTCCTAACCTCGCTTTGTCGAACTCCTCAATGCCTCTGGTTTCCAAGGAGATCCCATCCCATCCCAGGGCCCATCTGGAAACCTGTGTCTCAAGTGAGCCAGCCTTGAAGTTGGTGCACTGTGACCATGTTCACCCTGTAACCGTCAACCCAGCGAAGAAATAGAAAACAGCATGTTTGTGTGATTACCGTCACGTTAGAAAGAAACAGAATCTGATGACCACCCAACAATCAGAGTTAAGAAAAATGGAATTCATAGTACTGGAAGCATTAGGACGCTTACTAGAAATCTTATCCCAGGCATTCAATATCACTTGGTCGCAAAATATAATTTAGAGTTACTCTTTCCTTAAATCCTGTAACTACAACCCAAGTTCTCTGGATGGTCATTTTCACACGTGTGAATTTTTTTTTTTTTTTTTTGAGGTACGGGGGCTTCTCACTGTTGTGGCCTCTCCCGTTGCAGATCACAGGCTCAGCGGCCATGGCTCACGGGCCCAGCCGCTCCGCGGCATGTGGGATCTTCCCGGACCGGGGCACGAACCCATGTGCCCTGCATCGGCAGGCGGACTCTCAATGACTGCGCCACCAGGGAAGCCCCACGTGTGAATGTTTTTGATCACTTTTGTAAATCTCTTAAAAATCTGAAAATCAATTTTAGTTGAACGTGATTATGTGTTAAGAAGCAGTGCTTAACTGCTCTAGAAATTTTGCCCTAATGTCTTGGTCTCCAGCCTTCTCAGAGAGATCCTTTGCAATCTTTTAGGAGAAATAGATGTTTACTGGTGGTCATGTTTATTTTTTCAAAGTGTACAGATGCTAATGAAGATTTGCTGGCAGCTGTTGAAAGAAAGTCATTAAGGTCTATTAAAGTGTCTTTATGGACCTGGTGCCAGGTGCTTTCTATCATACACTTGGAGAGAGAGAGGGCTAATACCAACAAGTAACACGGGAACGATTGTACAATGCATGCTTGTCGATCTCAACAGCATTTTATGAAGGTTGTTTATTATGTAAACTAAAGGGCCTTTGTTCTACAGTGAAAAGGAGGAGATAAGTCAATCACTATGGAAAATTAGTTTCTACATGACTTTTTAAATAAAATTTTATTCTATTAGTATGTTTTATGTATTTATTGTAGAAAATATGAAAAATATTTTAAAGTATAAAGAAAACATTAAAAACACCCCACCTCTCAGAAAATAAAAAAATTACCCTTTTTTCTACCTCCTTTTCTATGCATATACACACCCATGTATTTCATTTTTTTTTTTTTAAATAAATTTATTTATTTATTTTTGGCTGCGTTCGGTCTTCGTTGCTGTGCCCAGGCTTTCTCTAGTTGCGGCGAGCAGGGGCTACTCTTCCTTGCAGTGTGCGGGCTTCTCATTGCAATGGCTTCTCTTGTGGAACACAGGCTCTAGGTGCACGGGCTTCAATAGTTGTGGCACGTGGGCTCTAGAGCACAAGCTCAGCAGTTGTGGTGCACGGGCTCAGTTGCTCTGCGGCATGTGGGATCTTCCCGGACCAGGGCTCGAACCCATGTCGCCTGCATTGGCAGGCAGATTCTTAACCACTGTGCCACCAGGGTAGTCCCACACCTGTGTATTTTAAAACTCTGTTTTGGGACCCAGAGTTCTGCTCAGGTTTGTCCCTTTCTCCCAGTGATCAAGGCTTAGCGGTGGGTCAAGCTGTTACCTTAGTCTTACTCCTCTCCTTGGGTGAATTCATTCCTAATAGGATCTTCACATTCTCATTCAGACTTCTGGTGGAGACACTCCAGCAGTTTCCAGAAAAGCCCAGGCATTTCTGCACTTTAGCGTGGACTTAGTTGGGGCCATCCTCCCACACCCTTGTCCCTACATTTCATGTGAAGAATAATAGAAACATGGCAGCAGCTTTCAAATGGTGGAAGGGTGATCACAGGGAGAAACAGCATGGTGGTTCTGTAAAGTTCTAGGGGACAAAGGTGGGACTGATGGGAAGGGTAGTCTTACATGAGAAGAGAGAGGTCTCCGCCGTTGGCCATATTCACTTGTTGGGATGGATGTGGGATGGAGGGCAGAGGCAGAGACAGTCGATGACAATGTCCTTGCCGTAAGGTTCTCAGACTATATTTCTCTCTGGGGTTGACCTTACATCTATTATGGTATGATTTGTGGGTTCTTGAACCTTCTTCCTCCACATCAACATCTTGATCACAGCTGTAGTCACAAGACCCAGAACAGTGTCTGGCACATAGTAAGTGCTCAGTAAATGTTTGTTGGAATGAGTGAATGAATGAATAAGTGAATGAACCTGGCTGCTGTGACTGCTCCTTTGCCCTCCACTTCTGAAGACTATGGACAAGCAAACATGTTGGAATTTGAAAGGGCTTTGGTGGGAAAGATGGAGAACTATTGGCCTCTTAGCTCACAGAATTACCTATTTTCTATTGTTTCCGGGGAGGACCCTCGGTCTTGGCTTTCACATGGTGGTATATAGAATGGACTGGGAAACAGCCAATTTGGACTTTTTCATCTACCAAACAACACAAACCCAAACATTGGATTTGATGGATGGAATCCCCAAGTGGTTGATTTCACTCAGTCCTTTAAACAATGGAATAAAACCACTGGCCTCCTGCAGGCTTTCTCTTGGTGGGGGGTGAGGGAGGAGTGGTGGGCTGGAATGGAGAGATAACAAGCAGTAAAGGATGAAAAAGGGAGAGGATTACTTGAAACTAGCAAACAACACTTTTCAGGGATCAGATGCCACATACAACCCTAACTTAAAATATAGAGTCCTAAAATTAAGTATTACTATATTTTTGTGGCTTAAGGGCACAATATATGTTTAAACTTTGCTACCAAATGACATTTTAGGAGTTTATAATATTAACATTTTCTGGCCTGCTTAAATGAGTACAAACAGCAATTCCATAAGCAGAGACCAATGTACCTATAGTAGATTTAAAGCCACAGTTTTAGAAGATTACATACCTGAGTTAATTCTGTGCCCGAGAACTGGAGGTAAAACCTGCCAGCTAGGAGTCAATGTCTTTTTTTTTTTTTTTTTTTTTTGCTGTCTCATAGGCAAGTGGGCTGTGCCTGGGAATCTCACCAGAGCTGAGGTCAGCTAAGGTTTTAGTTTGGAAGAGTTGTAAAAGATGGTGGTGTTTCTCAGAAAAGTGGCCTCAGAGGCGAACCAGGTAACTGGAAATACCTTGCTCCACCCGACACAAGAATGACAAACATCAACTATGGCTCCTGCTTCGTTCACACCAGTGTAGTTTACAGAAATTAAACATTAGTGGACACATTCTCAGGGTTTTTAGGGGGCACATTCTATCTTGAGGTATTTCATCTGTAGAACCTGCTTAGGTGGGACACTGTTGGCCATTTACTTCAGATAGATAAAAACTTTTTGTGCTACTTGAAAGAGAAAATATGCTGAGTTCGTTTCAGGAACTGACAGTTACCAAAACGTGTACTTTGGCCTCAGACCAATTTGACAAGTGAGTTCAACCAAACATACTCACAACCCACCAACTAGTTATATAGAGATAACACTTTCTAGACTAAATATCAGTTCCCAGTGTTTGCTGACTAGGAAAATAATAAGGTTATACCCATCAGCAAAATATCCAGGAGCCAGAGAGAACGTTAACAGTGCAACAATTTTGAACCTGGTTAGGAAATAGCCCAAAGCTAGTCTGGCAGGAGGAATAGAAATTGCCTGGCTTTAGCCCCAGGGGCTCTCAGGGCCTTATCTGCTGTCAACCAGGAGGGAGCCTGAGGCTTCAGTACTCTTCCGGACTCTGCCCCTGGCTTCCAGAACTAAGTCAACACCAGTCCAGCACACACATCTCTCTCCACAGTAACTGGACCCATCCCAACCAGACAGGGCCCACCAGCCATATTTTTCCCCCTCCTGAGTTTTCCAAGTTCAGGGACTAAAAAGAAATGCAAAATTTTTTTCACTGAGATTTTTCTGAGGCTGCTCAGCTCAGCTGCCCCCTTCAATTCAGTGAGTGCTGCAGAAGATTACCTCTCTGTGCTAACAAGGCTGCGATACACTAGCCCTCACCCCAACTCTCTGCCCTTACCTGAACTAAACCCTTCTCTTCATGCCCCCAAAGAAAGCTCACTACATAGATTCCTGAGAAGTCATTCCTTTACTGAAGATTTGCCAGGGTGTGGGGTGGGAGTGGGGCCCAGGGGTATAGAGGCAGGGTGTTTACACCACCCACACAGAATTGCACTTAGAAAAGTCCCCTAGATGTGTCTTTCCTCCCAGATCTCTCACCTTCCCTGTGAGCTCCCTCAGCATCAGCAAACTAACCTTCCCCCTCACCCTAAACTCCCCATTCCAATGCCCTTACCCCTTGGCTCATGCAAAGGCAAGAGCATCCTGCAGAGGCAAGATGACCTTGGGGTCCAAAAACAAGAGCTCCCTCAGCTACCAGGAGCCTTCCTGCTAGAGGAATTTTAAATACCTGATCATGTTTGTTTTACTTTTTTTTCCGCATCACCTATGCCAACTCATCTGGGCAGCCTGAGCAGCACCTCCCTCGAGGTCCCCCTGCCAAGCCCATGTCTTCGATGGTGGTAGCTTCTCTTTGTGCTACACAGTTTCTGGAATGAGCTCAAGTCCACAAATAGATGCCCACTGACCCAAGTTACCACAGCCCCTCACTTCTGATTCAAAGCTTTTGGTGACTCCCACGTGAGGCCAGCCTCATGGGCACGCAACCCATGTGGTGGCATAGGGCCCCTTGTTTAGAAGGGCCATGCCCTCAATATCAAAAAACCAAACCACCCAATCCAAAAATGGGCGGAAGACCTAAACAGACATCTCTCCAAAGAAGACATACAGATGGCCAAGAAGCACATGAAAAGCTCCTCAACATCACTAATTATTAGAGAAATGCAAATCAAAACTACAACGAGCTATCACCCCACACCAGTTAGAATGGGCATCACCAGAAAATGTACAAACAACAAACGCTGGAGAGGGTGTGGAGAAAAGGGAACCCTCCTGCACTGTTGGTGGGAATGTAAATTGATACAGCCACTATGGAGAACAGTATGGAGTGTCCTTAAAAAACTAAAAATAGAACTACCACATGACCCAGCAATCCCAATACTGGGCATATACCCAGAGAAAACCATAATTCAAAAAGAGTCATGTACCACAATGTTCATTGCAGCTCTATTTACAATAGCCAGGACATGGAAGCAACCTAAGTGTCCATTGCCAGATGAATGGATAAAGAAGATGTGGCACATATATACAATGGAATATTATTCAGCCATAAAAAGAAACGAAATTGGGTCATTTGTACAGACATAGATGGACCTAGAGACTGTCATACAGAGTGAAGTAAGTCAGAAAGAGAAAACAAATATCGTATATTAACGCATATATGTGGAATCTAGAAAAATGGTGCAGATGAACCGGTTTGCAAGGCAGAAATGGAGATATGGATGTACAGAACAAACGTATGGACACCAAGGTGGGGAAAGCAGGGGTGGGGTAGGGTGGGATGAACTGGGAGATTGGGATTGACCTATATACCCTAATATGTATAAAATAGATTAATAAGAACCTGCTGTATAGCACAGGGAACTCTACTTCGCTGTACAGTAGAAACTAACACAACATTGTCAAACAACTATACCCCATTAAAAAAAACAAAAAAAAGGGCCCTGCCATGGTTCAGTGCTTGGCTGTCACCATGAAGACATGCTTAATGAGTCTGAACAATGGGCCATATTTTCAATATGTTCTGGGCCCTGAAAATTATGTAGCCACTTCCGGCCACACAACCCTCACAGAAGATCTCCCTTCCTTCAAAGCAGTTTCTCCACAGCACCCCACAATCCTTAACCTCCAGGTCAATCTGCCTTGCCCACCCGGGCCTCCACTCATTGCAGGGCGCTGGGCCTGGAAAGGGCCTTTGTGCAGCTGGAGGTAGTGGGGTCCTTCCTTTGCTCTGATGAAGCCACAGAATCCAGGGTCCTGGGGAAGCGGTGACGGGGAGAAGGCAGGGAGGACTAAGGTGGGGAGAAGACCCTCTGCAAAATTATCCACCCCACCACATGCCCATTCCAGAGATTCCACCAGGAGAGAGAATTCCTTTGTGATAGGGTCCTTTCCAACTGTTTTAAAAATAAAACTATTCCTGAGAAGGTCAACACCCCACGTTATTGGTTTCCACCATGCTGTGAACAAGCTCGCAAGCTGTTGTAAGCTGATCGTGGGTGGATGTCTGGGCACAGGAGAATATTTGAAGAGGACGTGAGGATACTCCTGAATCTGAGGGAGAGTGAATCGCAGAGGAGAAGTCTGAGTGAGGCCTGCAGAGTGGGTGCTGGGGCTTGGGAGCCCGAATAGGGGGGACCTGAGGGGAGCGAGGAAGCTGGGTAGAGGTATTTCTTCTACTTCACGATTTTCCTGAACTCTGAGAATGAAAGCTTTTCTGCTCAGCCTCTCTTGATGGGTACAGAGGTCTATATTAGTTTCCTGTGTCTATCTTTTTTTTTGCCAATAACAAATTACCACAAGCTGGGTGGCTTAAAATACCAGAAACGTATTCTCCCACAGTTCTGCAGACTAGGAGTCTGAAATCAAGGTGTCAGCAGGGTTGGTTCTTTCTGGGGACTCTGAGGGAGAATCCAGTCCATGCCTGTCTCCTAGCTTTTGCCCACTGCCTGGACGTCTTTAGTGTTCTTTGGTTTGTAAACACATCATTCCCGTCTCTGCCTCCGTCTTCACACCAACTGCTCCTCTGTGTGTCTCTGTGTTAAATCTTTCTCTCCTTTTCCTTACCAGGACACCACTTGTTGGATTGAGGGCCTACTCTAAATGCAGGATGATGTTCTCTTGAGAAACTTAACTTAAAATACATCTGCAATGACCCTATTTCCAATATTCAATGATACTGAGTTAGATACTTCAAAACTGCTAGGAGACTAGATCTTAAATGTTCTCACCACAAAAAAGAAATGATAATTATGTGATGTGATAGAGGTGTTAGCTGAAGCTATGGTGGGAATCATACTGCAATATATAAAAGTATCAAATCAACATGTTTTATACCTTAAACTTATACAGTTATATGTCAATTATATCTCAATTTAAAAACTAACTTAAAAAAAAGATCTTATTTTCAAACAAGGTCTCATTCACAGGTACAGAGGTTAGGACTTGGACATATCTTTTTGGAGCCAAAATATGTTTCGATATACAATACAGTTTTCAGTTTCTGTTTGCTTTTTATTCATGCTTTATTTGAACTTTCGAGCTTTGGTTTTTTCCCATGATAGAAATCCTGAAATTCTGAGACACATTATTAAATAATAATAGCAAAACCTCTGCAAATCCAAGGCATTTTACAAGTATGTAACGCAAGAGACTCTGAAGGATATCACAGTATCCCAGGAGAACAAGGAAGGAACAATAGCAAATGCCTTTGATCCCTTCAGTAGGAAAGTTACAATAAGAGCCAAGTTCTATGATTTTAATATTGTTGTACATTACTCAGAACACAGAAATGTGAGTGTTTACAACCTGAAACTGAAATGGAAAAGTAACAAAAAAGGACTTCTAAGAGATTTTCATTAGATTCATTGGTTTGTTGAAAAATATGGAAAAGCCTAACACAATATTTGTGAATAAAACCTCTAAAGACTGAATCCCATCCACTACCCCCTTACCATGCTTTCAGGAACAATTTGCTTTTCTGGCAAACTAGACTTAAACAGTAATACAGACAAAGAATCAGAAATTTTGCATGATTCCTAATCATTAAGAAAGATTCAATTACCCTGAGAGAGTTGGCACACTAAAATTCTTAAGAGAGGAAAATGATCTTATAAAAAGTTAGGGTTTTTTTTTTCCTCATTAATCTTTACCGCTCTGGGTCATTTCTATTTAAGTATCATCATGGCTTAGATCAAGGACACAGAATATTCTGCAGATTTGAGATTGAAATTTGTCCTTGTGTCAGTTTTCTTTCTAGGACATCAAGTTACCTCCCACTTCCTTCTTTTATGTGCAGAAAATCCCAAATATCTCAGCCTAATCACAGTTCATGGCCAGTAATATCACCATGCAATTAACTTAAGGAATTGTTTTCATGGAAAAATAAACTAGAAAGAATAGCCTAGATAATTAGGAAAATGATAAATAAGGGGAAGTAGTCCTACCAGGTGTTAAAATACATTATGTGGCTACAATACTCAAAACAGTTTGGGACCATCACATAAAGACCCACAGGAACAAGCGGGACAGAAGGAAAAGACATGCAGAGCCCATGAATGTAACATGACACAGGCAACATTTCAAGTCCACTGGATAGCCATTGGGAAACAGGACATTTGAATCCACACTTCACACCTTAAAATAAATACTAACTGCATCAAAGGTAAAAATGTAAAAACTAGGGCTTCCCTGGTGGCGCAGTGGTTGAGAGTCTGCCTGCTGATGCAGGGGACACGGGTTCGTGCCCCGGTCCGGGAAGATCCCACATGCTGCGGAGCAGCTGGGCCCGTGAGCCATGGCCGCTGAGCCTGCGCGTCTGGAGCCTGTGCTCCGCAATGGGAGAGGCCACAACAGTGAGAGGCCCGCGTACCACACACACACACACACACACAAAGTAAAAACTAAACCAAGCCAAACACACACACAGAATAGAAGAAAACATGGGAACACTCACAATTTCAGAGTGAGAAAAGCCTTTCCAAATATGACAAAAAACCCAGAAGGCTAGAAGAAAAGAGAAATTTAACTACACACACACAAAATTTTTTTTCATGGAAAAGCCACTAATGTAAGTTGGTCCAGCCACTATGGAACGGAGTTTGGAGGTTCCTCAAAAAACTAAAAATAAAGTTGCCATATGATCCAGCAATCCCACTCCTGAGCATATACCCAGACAAAGCTATAATTCAAAAAGATACATGCACCCCTATGTTCATAGCAGCACTATTCACAATAGCCAAGACATGGGAACAACCTAAATGTCCATCGACAGATGAATGGATAAAGAAGATGTGGTACATATATACAATGGAATACTACTCAGCCATATAAAAGGATGAAATCATGACATTTGCAGCAACATGGATGGACATAGAGATTATCATACTAAATGAAGTAAGTCAGAAAGAGAAAGACAAATAATGATATCATTTATGTGTGGAATCTAAAATATGACACAAATGAACTTATCTACAAAACAGAAACAGACTCACAGACATGGAGAACAGACTTGTGGTGGTCAAGGGGGAGAGGGCATGGGAGGGGGATGGATTGGGAGTTTGGGCATTAGCAGATGCAAACTATTATATATAGAATGGATAAACAACAAAGTCCTACTCTATAGCACAGGGAACTAATTTCAATATCCTGTGATAAACCATAATGGAAAAGAAAAACGAATGTATATATATGTATAACTGAATCACTGGGCTGTATAGTAGAAATTAACACAACATTGTAAATCAACTATACTTCAATTTAAAAAAAAAGAAAAGAAAGAAAAACCACCATAAGCAAAGTCAAAAGGTGAACAATAAACTGGAAAAAATGTTTGTAACTCACATCACAGACAAAAGAACAATTAGCTTCCTCCCCTCCTCCCACATTGGCTTAACCAATAGAAAAATGGGCATAAACCAATAGAAAATCAATAGTGAAATGAACAAAGCTGCTAAGGACAGCCAAAGAGGAAGTAAACACTCAAAAGATATTCATGTCACTCACAATAAGAGAAATGCAAATTTAAAAGCACAATTCAATTATATTCAGAAAGAAGTTCATTTTAAAAAACAAATAGAAAGCCGTGTTTCAGATTGGAAAGGTACAAAACTTGAGGCACATATCCATTAGGCTCTTTATACAATGTGACTGACACTGTTCTTATCAAGATGGAGTTCCCTCCTCTGGGTTCCCTCCCCTTGCCTCTGGGCTTGTAACTCTTCTGAAGAATGGAGTGTGGAAGAGATGCTATGTGACATATAAGCAGGATTGCAAATAGGATGAGGCAAGAGAGGGGCCAGGGCACAAAATGTCAGAAAGCACCCATCTTCAAGGGTGTGCAAGTGTAGGGTCAGCCTTCAAAAAAAATGCCCTCTTAAACCCTGTGGTCCAGAGACCTCTCTTGTCTCTTGCTTCCAAAGGAAGTCTGGTGACCTTGATGTTACCAGGTTGGAGAAACTATATAGAGAGACCATGAAAGGACAGAGACACCTGAGTGGTCCCCACAATTCTATCACCTTGTAGACTCAGTTCTTACCAGTTCTGCACCAGACACTTGACTGAAAAAGTCTTTGAAATGACCCCAGCCACCAGCTGAATGCATCTCCTGAGAGATGCCAAACCAGAATGACCCAGCCAAGTGAATCATCATCTGGACCCACAGAAACTATGAAAGATAAGAAATGATCACTGATGTTTGAAGCTATGAAGTTTTGGGATGATTTGTTATAGGAGTAGTTACAGAATTTATAGATACCTATAGTTTGCATCTGCTAATGCCCTATTTAAGATAGGCACTCTCATATCTTGCTGGTGGTAGATTAAATTGGTATATCCTCCTTGGAGATGAACAATTTACTAACATCTAATTAAAATCCATACATACAGGCCCATGGCCCAGACATTCCACTTTTAGAAGTTTCCCAATGAATATATTCACACATAAGCACAGTGATATACGTACAATATATTTATCACAATATTGTTTAAATAGAAACAATTGGAAACAACCTAAAAGGACACCAATATGGGCCTGTTTAAGCAAATTATAATATTCAATGGAATGCTGTTCAGTTCAACAAAGAATGAGGGTATTCTTTGTATGATGATATTAAAAAAAAACTGCAATGTAATTTCTAAGCAAAACAATAACAGAAAAGTAAGGTACAAGACAGTATGTATAGTACAGTAGCAGTTGTGAAAGAGGAGGAAGAAAAGAATATCTCTGATCATAACTGAATGAATATGCATAGATCATCTCCACAAATTGCACAAGGCACATTTACACCCATTGCTTGGAGAAAAGAATGGATGGCTGACAGACAGGATGTGGGGGGTACGGAGATTTACTGTATGTGTTTCAATGCCTCTTAATTTTATACCAGGTGACTGTATTACCTAATCAGAGATAAATAAGCAAAATGAACTTGAAATTTTTCTCTTTTAGTTATTTTGCTTTAACTTAACACTGTCTGGACTTTTAGATATTAGAGCTGGATCTTCAAACTGAGGTTCATGTAGTCCTGAGGATCAGGAAGATTTTCTTCCAGGGTGTATATTCATGGGTTAGGAGGCTGGAATCGGTTTCTAGATGTAGAATGAATACAAGTGCTTGGGCCTAAAATTCATTGGAAATTACCTTGCCGGGCTGGTTCTACTTTCTCACTTCTTTTCTCCCAGTCCTCCTTTTCTTTTTTCTTTTTTTTTTTTTTTTTGCTGTACGCGGATCTCTCCCTGTTGTGGGCTCTCCCGTTGCGGAGCACTGGCTCTGGACGCGCAGGCTCAGCGGCCACGGCTCACGGGCCCAGCCGCTCCGCGGCATGTGGGATCTTCCCAGACCGGGGCACGAACCCGCGTCCCCTGTATCGGCAGGCGGACTCTCAACCACTGCGCCACCAGGGAAGCCCAGTCCTCCTTTTCTTACTTGACAAAAGTTAGTCTCACCTGTCCTGCATTTTATTCTGGGTGTTGCCCAGTGAGGGAAGACCCCTGGGAGGCCAAACAAAAGAACAATTCAAAATATTGGCATTGGTTTTGAGAAAGTGAACAATTTTAAAGATTGTGAAATAAATCCTTTTGCAAGTCTAATTTCTTGCAAAAGGTAGTTTCCAAGTTTTTGCTTTCAAAGTAATTGAAAGAGGACCTATTGAATTATCAGCTGATAGAACATTAAAAATTATTTTTAATAATGGATCACAGGGCCATTTTTTACATATAACTCAGGACTTCAAAGAAAAATTGATGTTGCTGTAAGAAAAATCCTTCCATTGCCATCTGCTCGTATACAAATAACGTTCCTCAGCATTGACATTTGTAAAAACAGAAAAAGGGGAATAACTTTGATGTGATAAATTATACTCAACCATAAATAACTGAACTTGCTTGAAAACTATGGCAATTCCCACCTTCCCTGGTGGTGCAGTGGTTAAGAATCCGCCTGCCAATGCAGAAGACACAGGTTCGAGCCCTGGTCTGGGAAGATCCTACATGCTGCAGAGCAACTAAGCCTATGTGCCACAACTACTGAGCCTGCGCTCTAGAGCCTGTGAGCCACAACTACTGAGCCTGCGTGCCACAGCTACCAAAGCCTGTGTGCCTAGAGCCTGTGCTCCGCAACAACAAAAGCCACTGCAATGAGAAGCCCGTGCACCGCAATGAAGAGTAGCCCCCTCTCGCCACAACTAGAGAAAGCCTGAGCACAGAAACGAAGACCCAATGCAGCCAAAAATAAATAAATAAATTTAGTTTAAAAAACCCCCCAAAACTAAGGCAACTTTATCTATCTTACCAAGAGAGAGATACACTTCCAATAAAATTTTACGTTTAATGATTACAGTTGGTCAGATCAATTGTAGTGATAACTCCATCTAAAGTTTTTTTCTTTTTTTTTACCTTTGAGCTTTACAGTCGCAGGAAATTTTAAAAATTTCAATGTGTTCACGCACTTTTGTTGTATTAAAGAATGTGAGAGTGATTTTTTAAAAAAAGCTTTCAAGCATACAGATAAATTATATCAAGGGTAAAATTCTTTGGGGGAAGTAGAATAAAATGACTTCAAACTGAAAAGGGAACAATGTAAAATTTCCATGTATTTAAGAATAATTTTTTGATATATTTTCAAAATGATGATGGTGAGTATAAAATGGCTGTGGTATTTGGATACATTTTAAAGAATGATGTAATGAGGGTTTTAAAATGTTCATATTTATCATGTGTTGGAAATTATATCTTAAAGAAACATTTTAAATAATGTAAAATTGCCCAAGGGAGAAAGTTCTTCAAATTCTTTGAGCAATATACAAATATTTTGAACTATTGCCTTAGAGACTATCTGGTTTAGTTCTCTTTACTTTGCAGATTAAAAACTTGCTCATCAAAGTGGTCACCAAGTGACAAATGGTCTCCTACCTCCTTGTCCAGGCAGCCAGATCTAATCCTGGCAACCTGCCTGGTCAGGATGAGTCCTCTATGGTCCTTGGCAGGAACACCTGAGTCGTAAGGAGCAAAGGAAATCAGCCCAGATGCCAATACTGTGCGCCCCACCAACCCCTCGGGAATGGAGATAAAATTCAAGCAACAAAGTGCTGTCTTCCCACATCCTCATGGGGTGTATATAACATTTTGATGCCCTCTTAAGACCATCCTCCATTATCTTTTGAGTCTTTTCAACTCTAATTTCTGTGAATCTCTTTTTTCTTTTCTTTTCTTTTTTTTTTTTTTGGCGGTACGCGGGCCTCTCACTGTTGTGGCCTCTCCCGTTCCCGTTGCGGAGCAACAGGCTCCGGACGCGCAGGCTCAGCGGCCATGGCTCACGGGCCCAGCCGCCCCGCGGCATGTGGGATCTTCCCGGACCGGGGCACAAACCCGTGTCCCCTGCATCGGCAGGCGGACTCTCAACCACTGCGCCACCAGGGAAGCCCTCTGTGAATCTCTTGCTTTCAGTTTGCTTATCAGACACCTCTTTTGAGAACCAGTCTCATCCCCACTATGATGCCAGCAAATCTGGTTGAGGACCCGTGAGTGGGGGAATGGGGATGCAGGAGAGACAATGGTTGGCACCTTCTAAACTTGGCCTTATAGCTCTGCTTTTTCTCTTTCCTCACCCTAGATTTGCCTTCAGGCTTCGCTCAAATTCATTCAGTTACAGGTTAAGGTTACCGTGTATTTTATTTTCCAAACTAGTACACATTTGAAAGAGCGATCAATATATTGATAATTATGCCAGAAAAACAGGTAGAATCCATGATCATCCTGGGATATATATTGTCACCTTAGCTATTGGTATTCTAGTGAGGAAGGAAGGAGAAAACTGCTGAAAATGTTGGATTAGGTGTGGGGAGTGTTAGAGCAGTAGATTAATTGGGGTGATCTGGCGTGGAATTGGGTAATAAGACTCAAATGAGGGGGAAAATGTACGGACAATCAATGTTGTGTTGATTTTGTCTAACATTCTGGGGAAAGCCAACACTACCTATGGGCAGAATCAGCAGCTATGCACTCCATGCAATTTGGGGAGTCCAGAAAAATCCAGAATTCTCTCTCTCTCTCTGTCTTACTGATGACTTCTGCAGTACCTGACATTCCCCAAATCAAAGTTATTGCTTAGGGCTTCTGGAAACTAGTGCATTTTATCTGAGTGGTATAATTTGGCAGGAATATCATAAATGAATCCTTCTTTACCTTACGGAGAAGAATCATGAGAACATGGGTCACAGGATAGGTAAGCTTTTTTGTTTTGTTTTGTTTTTGTCTTGTACCCATCTAAGCTTTTGTCTATTACCTTTTTCATGGATTAAAACAAAAATTCCATATCAAGAATATATAAAGAAAAAAGTAGAATAAAGAAATCTTACAAATCAATAATAAAAGCTAAACAACCCAATGTAAAAAAAAACGAAGCAAATATTTGAACAGAAACTTTACAAAAGGAGACATAAAAATGGTCTATGAAAATATGCTCAAATCACTACTCATCAGGGAAGGACAGGTATGTTTTGAAGTGGTGACTAGAGGTGATATAGTATATATAAACATAGAACAGAAAGCACTGAACCAAGATTGGTAGGAGGCGGAGGCCACAGCTTTTGGGGTGGGTGTTGGGTGTGCCACATACACACAGGCCACTCCATTTAATCCTTCCTACAGCCCTGTAGGTGGGCACAGGCTTTTCTCCTTTACCCAGGATGTAACACCCAGATGGCTTGTCACTGCTCTGAAATTTCTTTGAAAGGATCATTCCAGGTGATAGATTGTGCCAGAAATCAAAAGAATAACACTGTGTATTCATGCAGTTCTCTGTGTTGACAAGTGCTTTCAGATGAGTTTGTCAGTCCAGACTTGCTAAGACCTTCATGAAATGGATTGGCCAGGTATCATTATGATCCCATTACTATGAGCACAGCTGAGACCAAAACTCCAGGGGGCCTGACTTTGGGTTTAGTGATTCGGTGCTTTTCCCATAGAATACAGACCTCTAGGCAGTTTATGACAGATCAATCCTGATAAATTTCCTTGGCCTTATGGGGAGGATATTGGATCACTCCATACTGAGAAAATATTCACTCACCATTAGAGTCACATATAACCTTTACAAAGGTCTCTAAACTCCTAAAATCCCGATTCCTGCCCACCTTTCTCATCTTTTTTTTTTCTCTTCTCTCTATATGCTAATGGGGGCAGCCTCCTTTCTGGGCCTTGACTATACCTTTCTGGCTGTTCCCTCTGCCTGGACCTCTTTCTCCCCAGATCTTTGTATGGCTGGCTCAATCTCATGCCTCCAGCCAAGGTTGATTTCCTTAGACTCTCCCCTAACCCCTTATCTAAAGTGGCCTCACATCATCCTGCTTATTTTTTGATGACACAGCACAATCTGCAATTCTCTAGCTTATCTGCTAAGTACTATTATCATATTTTCTCTATTAGAACATAAGTCCCAATAGGCAAGGACCAAGTCTGACTTTTTACTGCTCTATTCCCAGTGCTGGTACATGGGAAGTACTCAGTAAATGGTTTTTATGAATAAAATGAATAGGCAACTTTGACTGGGATTGCTTGATCTTGGTGTGTGGCCAGCTAGCATTTCCAGCATGGACGGTTATGCTCTGATTCCAACAATAGTTCATTCAGGAAGTTACAGTCAGTCAGTCACTCACTCACCTAACTAGAGGTACCCACTATGATGGAAGGGAACCACCATCTACTTGAAAGGATCTTCTAATCTACCTACCTCAGTAAAGAGAGTATCAAGATTGCACTGGGCAAATTTTTAAGTCCAAATCTTCCAATCTACATATAAACTGCTTGATTTTTTAAAAAGCAAATCCCAAATGCTCTAATCCAGTTATAATGGTGCAGTTATGGGGAAGCATAGTGTATAAGATTATTTAATTGGAAAATATATCAAGCAAAAACCATTCTTCAATCTGCTTTGACAAGATACTGAGCTCAGGAATTGTTCAACCTCAATTCCAGAGGCTCCAGCACATGTTAATTTCAATGATTTCCTTGGACTCTGGTCATCTCAGACCTTAGATACCGTTGCCTGTTTTAAATTTTTAAGATTCCACTTTTACTGCTGTCTTATGACCATGATGCTAGTTCCTTTAAAGTGAGGATTCCCTGGAATTCTGGCACAAGATAGCCACCAGTGAGAAAGGAGCTAAATACTCTTTGGGAAGGAGGAGAAATCTTAGAATTTTAAAAAATTTGAAGTCTGAGTTTTTCAAGAGCCAAAACATTTTCAGACTTTCCCTAAAAGAATAGAGGCCAAACCAAATATATGAAATTCTACATTTATATATTCTTACCCTGTGAGAATATATCTAAAATAAGTTTAAAAATTAGAGTTGAAGACTGAAAATGGGAAGAGAGCGACATCTTATATCAGTTTACTTCATACCATAAGAAAAAAATTGGAAATCCCCAAATTGTGACTGTAATTTTGGCAGTTTTCTTCCTAGATTCTAATATAAGAAAAAGTATTTTTATGCTCTAATATTGGTATAGAAATGGAATACATCACTCTGGAACTCAGATATACGTTTTTAACCTCAGTGATGTAATGATGTGGTGTCATTACGTAGATTCCATACTCACTTTTTAAAAATTGCTGAGATTCTGGTAATGATAGACTGGCTAACTTAAACCAGTACATCCACTGAGGAAAATCAGAAGAGGGGGACAAAATATTTTAAATGCCTGCTTGAAAGCATCTGAGAGGAATCAAGATAGCAAAGAATTCCCAGGCTAGAGGAGAGAGGCTGAGGAATGACCCAGCATGTGGAGATGGTTTTCCCTGGGGACTTTTGCCACTCTGAAGGAGCTGGCTGAAAGGCTGAAGGTCACTTTTTTTTTTTTTTTTTTTTTCAGTACACGGGCCTCTCACTGTTGTGGCCTCTCCCGTTCCGGAGCCCAGGCTCCGGACGCACAGGCTCAGCGGCCACGGCTCACGGGCCCAGCCACTCCGCGGCATGTGGGATCTTCCCGGATCGGGGCACGAACCTACGTCCCCTGCATCAGCAGGCAGACTCAACCACTGCGCCACCAGGGAAGCCCTGAAGGTCACTTTTGACAGTCATATTGGACTAGTGCTCACCAAGGGGACCTCTGGTGAATTCTAGATTGAGACCCCAAAAAGATTACTCTAGGAATAAGGGTGAACTGGAGTTAGAAATGCCTTACAAGGATTGGAGCTCAACTTCAAAAGAGCTCATCTCTGAGCTTGGATTGAGGTAACACAAATTGGTGGTATTCTTCTCTGGAGGAAAATGTCACCCTAGACCTAAAGTTGATCCTACAGGCAATGCTGCAAATACAACGTCGGGCGCACAATAAAGAATAACCAAGTAGATGATGAGACAACATGAAACAAACTAACAAACAAAATCAGAAACAACAAACTACAGAAACAGACCCACAGGAGCTTCAGGTATGGTAATTAGTATCAGGAAAAGTCTCATATCAACTGTTTAGAGACAAACGGAAAGACTGGGAATTTTTGACGAGAACTGGAAACTATAGGAAAGAACCAAGCGGAAATCTTAGAACTGAAAAAGATAACAACTGAAATTAAGATCTCAGTAGATGGATTGAACAAAGACTTTAAGACAGATGAAGAGAGAATTGGTGAAATGGCAGATAGGTCAGAGCAAATAATTCAGAATGAACTGTGAAGAGATAAACTAATGGACAACATACAGGCAATGATAAAACAAAAAGATACAGTAAAAAGATACCACAAATTTGAGAGAGAATGAGGCAAAAGTACTAGTTGAAGAAATAATGTGAATTTTTCAAAGTTGGTAACAGATAATATGCCATATATTCAACAAATCTCACCAATCTCAAACAGATTTTTTAAAAAGAAAGAGAAAACCACATCTAGTTACATTATAGTAAAACTTGTAAAACTAAAAACAAAGAGAGAAATCTTAAACTGATCCTGATTATGATACAGACAACACTCAAGGAGGAACAATGAGACAGACAAGTGAGTTTAACAGAAGCAATGTAAAATTATGTAAAACAAAAGACAATGGAACTTTAAGGTGCTGCCATTTGTGACAACATGGATGAAGCTTGAGGGCATTTTACTTGAAATAATTCAGATAGAAAAAGACAAATATTGTATGATCTCACTTATATGTGGAATCTAAAAAACAAAAATAAAACCCCAAACCCATAGAAAAAGAGATCAAATTTGTGGTTGGGTGGGAGGAGGGAGGAATTGGAGGAAGGTAGTGAAAAGGTATAAACTTTCAGTTATAAGATACATAAGAACTAGGGATGTAATGACAGCATAACTACAGTTAACACTGCTGTATCATATATAGGAAAGTTGTTAAGAGACAAAATCCTAAGAGTTTTCATCACAGGGAGAAATTTTTTTTCTTTCCTTTTATTGTATCTGTATGAGATGATGGATGTTAACTAAACCTATTGTAATCATTTCACAAAATATGTAAAACAAAGCACCATGCTGTACACCTTAAACTTACACAGTGCTGTATGTCAATTATTTCTCAATGAAACTGGGAAAAAATTCAAAATAAAAAGAAAGGAGAGGAAAAAAAAAAAAGAAAGTAGACCAAATAACAGTAAGTTACTTAATAAGTTTACAAATCCCAATGTCGCAGTAATTGCATATAATGCAATGTGACAATTAATGGTAAAATATCTTTGAACTGGGCTTCCCTGGTGGCGCAGTGGTTGAGAGTCCGCCTGCCAATGCAGGGGACGTGGGTTCGGGCCCCGGTCCAGGAGGATCCCACATGCCGTGGAGCGGCTGGGCCTGTGAGCCATGGCCGCTGAGCCTGCACGTCCGGAGCCTGTGCTCCGCAACGGGAGAGGCCACAGCAGTGAGAGGACCACGTACCGCAAAAAAACAAACAAACAACAAAAAAACATCTTTGAACTCATATTTTAAAAAACTATGCTTACGGGCTTCCCTGGTGGCGCAGTGGTTGAGAGTCCGCCTGCCGATGCAGGGAACACGGGTTCGTGCCCCGGTCCGGGAAGATCCCACATGCCGCGGAGCAGCTGGGCCCGTGAGCCATGGCCGCTGAGCCTGCGCATCCGGAGCCTGTGCTCCGCAACGGGAGAGGCCACAACAGTGAGAGGCCCACGTACCGCAAAAAAAGAAAACAAAAAACTATGCTTATAAGAATTATCTATATCTATATAAATACAGAAATGTTGAAAGTAAAAAGATGGATTAAGGAATATATGTAAATATCAATGAAAAGGAAGTGGATATAACTTTATTAATATCAGATACAATAAACTATATCTGTAAAGAGGGACACAATAGTGATAAAATGTACATTTTGTTAGGAAGATATGACAATTGTAAATTTGTATTCACCTAAAAATATGGCTTAAATATAAAGCAAAAATTGACAGAACTAAATAGGAATAGTTAAAAATATTATTTTACTGGGAGTTTTAAAAACATACTTTGTAACTGTTGAACAAGCAGACAAAAATCAGTAAGAACACAGAACCTTCAGCAACATGACTAAGAAATAATCTAATAGACAACATGGAGTATTCAACAGCTGCAGGGTATATATTCTTTTAAGGCATACATGGAGAAGTTGATCATATACTTGCCATAAAGCAAATCTCAAATTTTTAAGGATTGAAGCCATATAGCATATGCTCTCTGACCATATTGCAGTTGAAAAGAAATCAGTAACAAAAATATACTAGAAAACATCCATATATATGGAAATTTAGAAACGTTCCCCTAAATAATCCCTGTGTCCAAGAAGAAATCACAATGAAAATTAGAAAATATTTGGGACTACATGAAATGAATGAAAATGTTATATATTAAAGTATGGGGAAATTTCTTGATTTTAAACTGTTGGACATTGTCTATTGACTTTCTATTATGGAAGAGCTAAATTTAACTCTTTAAAATTTTCTTATGCTCCCCTACCCCACCCCCAATATATCCTTTCTCTCTTTCCCCATCTTCCCAAATAGTTATAGCATATTTTGTTTAAATTAATATTCATTACTTATATTATTTTGGCTATGTAAATATTTTTCACAAAATATGAATGGGATAGATGTTGCCTTCAAAGCAGATTAGTCTTTACCTGTTATTTACCCAACTGACTTTCTCATACCTTTGCCATCTCCAAACCTCACCCCAACCGCCAACGTCACCTACCAGTTGAGTAGTTACAAATCTCCACAATCCAGACTGCCAGGGCAAAATCTTCCCTGAGTTAATGGCAACTAAAGATGGAAAGAGATGTGTTTGCATATTGCAAGATGGTAAGAGCAAAGCTAAGGAATGCACAAATGAAACAGTGTTAAAGAATAAAAATGGGGCTTCCCTGGTGGCGCAGTGGTTGAGAGTCTGCCTGCCGATGCAGGGGACATGGGTTCGTGCCCCGGTCAGGGAAGATCCCACATGCTGCGGAGCGGGCTCTCTGAGCCTATGCTCTGCAATGGGGGAGGCCACAACAGTGAGAGGCCCACGTACTGCAAAAAAAAAAAAAAAAAAAAGAATAAAAATGAAATGAAGTCGGTGCTCTCAAAGCGGATGGGAATACCTGTTTCCTTTTG
Organism: Aethalodelphis obliquidens; assembly: GCF_003676395.1. Lineage (NCBI taxonomy): Eukaryota > Metazoa > Chordata > Mammalia > Artiodactyla > Delphinidae > Aethalodelphis > Aethalodelphis obliquidens. Next base: position 55,243,800 of record NW_020837948.1, on the reverse strand, counting down.
GCTAAATGTGAGAATGCAAAGAGAGAAGAGACTGGGAGTTGACCATTCTTAATGATTTTGTGACAGGAGAAAGTAAAAGTTCAAAACTGTCTTCCTATTTTCCTTCCTTTCAAAAGAAGAAAGAAAGAAAGGAAGAAAAAAAGGAAAGAAAGAAAGAGAAAGAGAGAGAGAGGGAGGGAGGGAGGGGGAGAGGGAGGGAGGAAGAAAGGAAGGAAGGAAGAAAGGAAGGTGGGGGAGAAGGAGGGAGGGAGAGAGGAAGAAGGGAAAAGGGAAAGAAAATGTAAAGGAAAAGGGAAGGGAAGGGAAGGGAAAGGAAAGGAGGGGAAAGGAAGGAAGAAGAAGAGGCAGTTACCAGGATACAAATACATCACTTAAGGAATGTTCCCCAGGATACAAGTATGTGCTTATGAATGTGAGTAGGTGGCATTCTTTTTGCTGTGACAACCTAGGAGACATCCTCTTTATGCACTAAGTGCAGGAGGTGGTGTGTAAAGAAAAGAAAAGAGCAGGTGGGGAGCCAGAAAGCAACTGTCTTCATTAAAAACACTGAAGCAGGATAAACACGTTTTGGGAGTCCTGAGATCCTGGCTCGAAGCCAAAATGCATTTTCCAACAGGAGCAATGGGAATCTATAGCTTTATGAGGAATGGTCCCACATGGGGTATACTCATATCAGGATGGGAGAAGGGAACAACAGACATCATCTATAAAAAACCAGAGTTAGGGTTTTATTTTTCTCCTGTTGAAATGTATAGATTTCTATGGATGAGCTGAAAACTTAACAACGGCTCATTTTTTTCATTAGTTAAACAGATATTTACAGAACACTTACTGAGGGTCTAGCAATGAGCTAAAGCCAGAGAGTTTTCTCAAAATGAACTTAGAGTCTATTAGGGGACACAGATATAAAAAGGCAACGAAACAGTGTAATAAGGTGAAATTGGGTGGATTCAGGTGCTACAAGGGCCCCAGGAGAAGTGGTCCTCAGTGCAGCCTGGGTGGATGGATGGGATGCTTTTGGAGTAACGGTCATCTGTGGTGACGTCTACAACATAAGCATCTTTGGCCTCGTAACTATGGGAAAATGTTATAAGTCCAAACTTCAGACTTACTAACTAAAGACCTAGCCAGGATATAAATTTCACATTGCTTGTATACTATTTCTTCTTAATACAGAGAAAAACGTCAACCATCCTCATTGTTACTAAGACTTCTGATTTTTACCAGCTGTCTTAAGGCTGGAACTATTTCTGTTGCTTTGCCTTCCACATTACCACCTAAAAAGATCCCAATGCACTCATCTGCTTTGCTCCACTTCTTTCTGACCCATTATGCAGTGTTACCTCAACATATTACTTGGGAATTCAAGGAGAGTTCATGGTGGGGAAGACTGGGAGATGCTTTTTAGAACTTGCTTTCGGAAAACGCCAACCAAATGTAAGCCAAGCCCAGCTTTTGATCAAATTTTTTTTTGTGGGGGGGGGTACGCGGGCCTCTCACTGTTGTGGCCTCTCCCGTTGCAGAGCACAGGCTCTGGACGTGCAGGCTCAGCGGCCACGGCTCACGGGCCCAGCCGCTCCGCGGCATGTGGGATCTTCCCAGACCGGGGCACGAACCCGTGTCCCCTGCATCGGCAGGCGGACTCTCAACCACTGCGCCACCAGGGAAGCCCTTGAGCAAATTTTACTGATCACACTGATACAAACCATTTTCTGTTCCTGATCTGTTCCCCAGGATCTTTCCTGCAATTAATCGCCAGCTGAATGGGTTCTGGGGCTCCAGGTCAAAGTGAAAATGCTCTGCGGCTTGCAAGCATCTCAACAGCTTGTGCAGGGACATTACAGAGCACTTTTATTAGCTCTGACTCACCCTGGGCGGTCTCTACAGCCTGAAGTCAGGCTGCCTGTTACCACTGTTTCCTCCAGTTGTTATGGATACCACCCGAAGGGGCTTCGGATGCTTCTAGTATAGGCTTCCTCTGTCTTTCAGTCTTTCCCTTGGAAATCCACGGTGGGGTCCATCTGGCTCTTAGTATTCAGACAACATGGCATTCTCGTGGTCTCCTACCCCAGGTTGGCACCAGTTCCCTTCGGTGATAGGGAAGGTGACACTGCAGTGACCTAAACACCGTGGCTGCCTCTAGAAGCGGCCTCTTGGACTTGGGACTTGAACCTTGTCAGGCACAAGGCAATTAACTGAGTTCCCTGTAGGTTGGCTGGACAAGTGAAGTGAAACAGAAAACTGAGGGAATTTTCTGAGACAGTCAGGCTAGAAATAAATAAAGATAAGCAACCTGGCTTCAATCTTCTGGATCTTTCAGTGAAAGAATTTTAGCCCAAATGATCAGGAGAATGGCCTCCACTTCACACTGCGTGTGTGGACACCGCCTCGGGCAGTCCATCCTACCACTCCACCTCCCCTACCCATCCCCAACCAGACACCTCTACCCTGCAGGCACTTTTGTAAGAGTGATTGACCAAAGAAGCGCTTCCTGGTTCCCCCATATTCCTTTATAGTCTATGTAGGGGAGAAATCATTCCTACTTCTTTTTCTTTTCTAAGCCATGCCTGTACTTGGTCACAGCTGGAAACTATAACAAGCAGGGTGGAAGACGCAGGTCCTACTCACAGCTGATGGGTGAAACTGCACATGAATTACTCATGGAGATGCTCTAGGTTGTTAAGGAACCAGGTGACGTTTGTGGATGAGCTAAGTGCAAGTGGGCTGTCCTCAGCGAGGTCCAATTCCTCCCGGATCTGGGCGGTCCAGAGAGTGGGGTCGGGGCAGGGAAAGAGCGGTGGAGAATTTTGTTTCCTTGGCAGACCATCTGCTGAGTTCATGAACAAGCCCTGTTCTGGCCTTCCTGCCATCCTGGCCTTGTGGGTGGTCTCTCACACATCCAGCTACACAGCACAGCCCACCCCCTGCTTATGGAGTCTGCCAGAGTACTAATTAGGAACCCTGTATCCTTGGAAGACTAAACAGCTAGGACTTTATAATTAAAGACTTCATTAGTTTCCTAGTACAAATTTCCATGGCTAAAGGAACTGAGGCCTGCTTTATTTATGGCATCAGAAGGGTACCATCAATCTTAGCCACCCTCTTACAGCCAGGGGCCCACCACACCCCGTCTCCCCCAGGAGTCTGTCAGCAGAAGAGGAGGTAGTCAGTGTCAGAGTTAACCAGAGAGATCGCCAGAGTCTACATACTGGTTTGCATGAATTCATAATTCGGCCAGAACTGGCTGGCAAATGTAACGAGTCTAACACCCATTTATCATTAATTGTCTTCTCTTCTGAGCTCATCCCATCAGTAAAAGGGGCATTCCAGCAGACGATGCTGGACTTTCTCCATGGCTTGTCTTTCAAGATTGTCACTAGGGAATATTTTTGAAGCTCTTCGGGCCAGAGGACTGGAGGCCCTTAGAGAAAAGGGGTGAGTGATGTGCTGAGAGCTGCCAAGGGAACCTGGCAGAATATGATAATGAGATCAGAAACATTTTTCCTAGAAAGAGTCATTCTGTAGCCTAATTTGAGGAAAAGCTTGCTTTCTTAATTCCTATTGCATGAGAGAATTGACAATACTGCAACAGCTAATATCTGAGAACTACCCTGTGTTAGGGAATATTCTAAGCACCTTAAATGCACTATCTCTTTTACACCTCGTGCAGTGTCTCTCCACTGAAATCTGTTCTTCCCTCATCGCTGGCAAGAGTTGTAGCTGGAACATGGCTGTTCAGCCTGGGACTACATTTCCTAGCTTCCCTTGAGCCAAGTGTGGTCACATGTCTACACCTTCACCGGTGGATCCTAAGCAAGAGCGTGCCACACTCAACTGGAGCTGTCTCCTCCACGCTCTTTCCCCCTTTCCTGCCGGCTAAGTTGGTGTAAAACGTAATGGTCTTAAAACCCATGAGTTCCTATCAGACCTGGTGCCTAAGCCACCCACCAACCCAAGCACCTGTCCTGGATGGTTTCAGAGAAGAGAAATAAACCACTTACTCCTTAGCTCACCACATTGTAAGGATCTTTGTTAGAAAGTTTATATTAGAAAGCCTAGTATACTTTGCAATGACCCTCCAAGGCTTTTTTCTTTTTTTTAATTAACTCCATTTTACTGATAATACAACAGCTCAAAGAAGTTGGTTTGTCTAAAGTCTTACTGTTGATAATTAGCAACATTGGGATTCAAATCCAGGTTTTCTGACTATCTCTAATGAAAGAGGTCAGTACAGTGGTTCCTTTGGGTAGAGTGGATTGGTTGGGAGGGTCACGAGGGAGACCCCCCACCTCCCCTTTTTTTGTAGGAGAAAGGTGCTTGGATTAGTAATTAACATTCAGACAATGTTTTATCATCATACGAAGCAATTTCACACTATCAGCTCATTTAAGCCTCGCAAATACCTTGTACAGATGAAGAGACAAAGGTTTGGACAAGTTATATATCTTGAACACAGTTAATAAGAATCGGCTCTACACTTCCAACACAGGTCTGCACTCTAAATCCTGAACCCAACCCATTATATGCATGCTGAAGCAACTCTCTCAGGTGTAAATTACAAAACCCAACTCCTACCAGCCTAAGCAAAAAACACACACCTCTCCCCACCGTACACACCCCTCTATATGTCCGTTTATATGAGTGGGGTGGGCTGGGGGGTGGTAGGGAGTAGAACTGGCCAAAGTAGCATGACTGTCATCAGATTTCTTGTTCTCTTACTCTGTCAGTAGTCTTCCTCAACGTGGCTGGAGGCAAATGGGGCCAAAAACAGTTCGAACTTACAGCTTCCAAGCTTAGCAACCCCATAGGAAAAATTGAGTTCTTGCCTACTGTTTTAATATAATATATAAGGAAAATCCCTGATTGGCCCAGCTTGGTGTATGTTGCCTTTTCCATGGACCAATCCCTGAAGCCAGGGGGATGGGGCAATACACTGTGACTCGCAGTCCCGCGAGAACCACATGGAATGGGTAGCAGGACAGGAACAACCGTATGTAGGAAGTGGAGGAAGGTGGATACTGATGTCAGAATTGGGAAGGGACGTTGGACAAACAAAAACAGATCTGTTATACATGCCTGCATTATAGAAAGGATTCAGCAGAAAACTGGCAGCAGTATCCCTTAGTTTGGAAAACCCCGTGTGTGTATATATATAATTATATATGTATAACTATCTCCTGGTCTTACTATAGACATCCTCTTGCACAGTGTGGTCTAAAAAGTGGCACTCCATAATGTGCCTATCCATTCCAAACCATCTCTAGAACTGCTTAGCACTTCCCTTTTAATTACAGTCCCCAGCATATGTGCACATAGTCCTGTCCCAGGGAGACTGAAATTCCTGATTTAAGGTAAGACAGAGTAAAGTAATTGCACACAGGTGTGGGGATAGGTAGGGAAGGATTGCATGTTCCCTTAGTTTTGTCTCCAGGGTTTGTTTCTCATTACTCTCTGATGAGCAAAATTCATTTTCACCACAGTCCCTCAGCGTGATGGGAAGACTTTCACAAAAAGTCAGACCTGCCCTTCTGTCTGCTCCTCAGGTGTGCAGAGGTTTTTGACTGCTCTCTTGCTTACCCTATGGGACCAACCTTGGGGACACAGACACGAACGTCACAGAGTACTGAGCCAAGAAAGCAAACAGAGCTGCCTGGGGGGCACCGTCACCTCTCTCCTCTGGCATGTGACCTTTCTAGCAACTTGTGAGCCATTTCTAAGACTCCAGACATGTCTGTTCCATGCTTTGTGTTAAGTAGTGGCTTTGAAACTTTTAAAGAAAATTAAACCCATGGTAAAACATACATTTTACATTGAAGTAGTACACACACACACACACAATATAACCAAAAATATTTCTTGAAAAATGACTAATATTTACCCCTACCATCGTATTGCACTCTGATATATTCTATTCAATTTTATTTCATTTTTTAAAAACTTGCTGAGTATATTGATTTCATGACAGGTCACAACCTACAGTTTGGAGAGTATATAGTCCAACCATTCCATGCACTGCCCAAGTGCGTCATCAGCTAAAACCATGAACACCTTCTCATCAAATGCTTCCAGAGCCCTTTGTTTCAGGACTCTGGCCCCAGGAGAACATGAATCGTGCTAGATTAAGTAGGCGGGTTCTCGGTCTCAGACATCATCTTCCTACTCTTTCATGACGTGACTCATGGAAGGGAGGGGAAGGGACACTTTCTCAGCTGCATAAATTCCTTCCCCAATATGTCAGCACAGGTGGTCACCCAGCCTCTGCTCCCCAGCTCCAGTAGCTCACTGCCTGCTGCTTTAGCTGAGTTATTGAAGAGATCTTTGACATTTCTAATAAAAATGACCTTGCTGCCATGTGCATTCCTCCATCTGGTCCTGCCCTTTGAAGCCAGGTGAGTTCAATCTCTTTTCCACACTGTATTTTAAACCTTTAGAAGACAACACCCATTATTGTCCTGAATTCTCCCATCACAAACTCCTTCTATCTCTAAGGGACAGGGTTCCCAGGTCCCTTGCCATCATCCTGTCTGCTGTTTTTGGACACCCACTTATTTGCCAACATTCTTCTGAAAGTGTGGCTTCCAGAACAAGGAATTGAGTACTTGGTGAATATAGATGTGTGTGTGTGTGTGTGTGTGTGTGTGTGTGTGTGTGTGTAAAATCCTATTTTAAGAAATCAGGTGATGTGTCAGAGTCCTTGATTCCAAGATTGTAAACCGTTGTCCTACCTGCATGACATTGGGCCAGCCCTTCTCCTTTTTGATTTCTTCATTGTTTTAAAAAAAAAAAGGGCTTCCCTGGTGGCGCAGTGGTTGACAGTCCGCCTGCCGATGCAGGGGACACGGGTTCGTGCCCCGGTCCGGGAAGATCCCACACGCCGCGGAGCGGCTGGGCCCGTGAGCCATGGCCACTGAGCCTGCGTGTCCGGAGCACAGGCTCCGGACACGAGAAAAAAAACAAGAGAGGGCGGCCCGAGCACAGAAAAAAAAAAAAAAAAAAAAAAAGGCTGTATTGTTTAATGGGTACAGAGTTTCAGTTTGGGATGATGAACAAATTCTGTAAATGAGTAATGGTGATGGTTGCACAACATTTTGAATGTACTTAATGTGACCGAATTGTGCACTTAAAAATGGTCAAAATGATAACTTTTATGTCATGTATATTTTACCACGATTAAAAATATGAGAGAGGGTCAGATAAGATGATCTCTAAGATTCCTTTGAACACTTCTAAAGCTTTTACCATCTGACCCCGCAATAGTTCGACTTAAAGGCCTGAAGGACCAGGCTCAGATCTGAGCCTTCCATGGAAAGTGGTGGCAAGATGCTGACGGAGATTCTCAGTCCAGAATGAGGGAGGCTGGTGTTCAGCACCCCTGTGCACAACCCCTCACATGCATTGTCCTGGAACTGAGTGGTCTAGTGAAGCCTAAACACATCCCCGAGAAATCACAACAGTGATTCCGGCTAGAACCCCTGGGCTCAGAGTCCCTGGAGGGCATGAAATACAAGCAAATGCTCCTCTGACAGCCTGACCTCTGAGTTATCTTGAGGGCCAACTCAGAGAAGACCCAGAGGCCCAGCCCTGAGAAATTCCTTCCCTGCTCCCCGTCTCTGGTTTTTAAAATCCTTTCTTCTGCTATCTATTCTAGGGCGGTAGTGGGTTTAGAGAGCTGTTGGCATGCGGGTGGGAAAGCTATCCAGTTGGGCTTTAATTCTTTTTCCCTAGTTGTGGGAAGCAGCCTCCTCTCTTCCATTTAAAAGGTGGAAGGAACCGGAAAACAACAGAAACCCCAAACAAGCTGAATCTGAGGCCTGAACAGACAGCCTCACGTGGGCCTGGCAAAGGGCAATCGTGCTGTTGTGTGACCCGAGCCCCCTTGCCTTGGTGCTCTTGACCGGGTCAGCACCCTCAGGCTGCCTCCCTGGGGCTGCACTGGGATTTCCAGACCTTCCAAGAAGTAGCACCCAGGTCTGATGGCCAAGCCAAGCCCCTCCCCTCCACCCCTCCACCCACCCCCCACCCCCGACCCCTGTGACCATGTGAAAGGCTCTGCACCTCAGTCAGGAGATATTCAGGGTCTTTGAAGTGAAAAAGGAGGACCTAGAGTATTTGGTTTTTCAATGATTTTCTTCTTCTTTTTACAAACTCTGGGAGAACGCCCAGGCAGCTGAAAACTACATCAAGGGCCTGATTTAGGGAGTGTTGTCATAGTCCATCTATTCAACAAATAGCTGGAAGCAACTCCACAGGGACACTAAGAGGCAAGACGAGATGATGTTCATTCAGTGTGGATCTGGTACCCTTCTTGTGATGCAGAGCTGAGGAGACCCCAGCACTCACCAAGGTCGACAAAGAGCCCAAGGAAGGAGTTAAGACTGAGAACGAAGATGACGTTAACTTGAAGGTGGCTGGTTCTGTGGTGCAGTTTAAGATTAAGAGGCATTTTTATACCACCTAATGGAAGCCTGTTGTAAACAACAGGGTTTGTCAGTGAGGCAGACCAGATTCTGATTTCATGGGCAGCCAATCAATGAAACAGACACACCTGCACAAGTGGAAATGGAGGATGAAGATACAATTAATGTGTTCTAGCCCTGTCTGCCAAAAAGGAATCTGGTACCTTACTCCAGAACTCTGTTCCTACAGACCACGAGTATGTTCACGATTAGAAAACCACAATCTGGGGTTTCCCTGGTGGCGCTGTGGTTAAGAATCCGCCTGCCAATGCAGGGGACACGGGTTTGAGCCCTGGTCTGGGGAGATCCCACATGCCGCGGAGCAATTAAGCCTGTGCCCCACAACTACTGAGCCTGTGCTCTAGAGCCCACGAGCCACAACTATTGAGCCTGTGTGCGGTAGCTAGAAGCCACTGCAATGAGAAGGCTGTGCACCGCAAGGAAAAGTTGCCCCCGCTCACTGCAACTAGAGAAAGCCCGTGCAGAGCAATGAAGACCCAATGCAGCCAAAAATAAATAAATAAAATAAATAAAATTTAAAAAAGAAAACCACAATCTGTTTCCACCACATCCTGACTACAAAACAGTTTTCTCTATTCTTTTATTTTCCTGTTCCTGTTCCTTTATTGTATAGCCAGGAAGGGTGTATGTGCACAAACATGCTGCATTAAAAAAAAAAAAATCGAAATAGCCAATAGGATATTTTGATCAATTTCAAGTGGAGGTGGGATGGGGAAACTTCCTGATTCCATGGAAATTCTCCCTTTCCATTAGCTGCATGCTCCTTCAGCTCCTATCTTTACATTCCAGTAAGTTGTTTTGCTCTCTCACTGTTTAACAAAAAACAGCAACATAAAAAATCCTTGCATAGTTTGTTCTGTTGTAGACCTTTAGTGTTTTTCATTTATCATTGTAAAACCACGGGCAATTTGATAACATTTTTGTATGTAGCTGTTACACATAGGACAATCTGTCTTGAAGTGGGGATAGTTACTCTAAAAGGAATGCATTCTATATGGTTTTTCTTTCACGTCAAGCAGCTTGTTGTTGAAGTAAACTTCTTGTTCAGATTGAGAAAGAAAAAAGAGATGAAACCAGGATAACACTCCCAGGTGGCAGTCTGGGTGTCTATTAACAATTATAGAACCAAACCATTTGAAACCCATTAGAGGGGAAGGCAGGGCTAGCATGAGGGCATCCCTCCCACTTTCCCCCAAACATCAAGTGCTTTCCTCCCAACACAAGGCGCCATGTCAGGCATCCACACCTGGGGCCCAAGTGTGGTACATTAGTTATGGCTTTGAGTTCTGGAGTCAGTCAGACCTGTGTTCAAATCCTGAACTCGACACTTACCAGCTGTGTGACTCTGCGCAAACATTTCATGCTTTCTGGACCTTTCTGTGCCATTTTTTCCAGGTTGCGTGTCCCATCTATAAAGTGAGGTGCTTCATAGGTGGTTGTGAGAGCAGATGAGATAGTACACATAAAGTGCTTAGTGAACAGCGAGGACTCAGTAACCTAAATCATTATATTCTGTGGTCGTCCCAGTCTGTGAGAGCTGAAAGCCGTTTGCTCTCTTCAATGGTCAGAGCTACATGGATTTTTCTCCCCAATGTCTTATTACAAAAAGTTTCAAACATACAGAAAAGTTGAAAACTATACACTGAACATCCATATACTTATCACCTAGATTCTATAATTAGCATTTTGCTATAAATGAGTTACCACGTACTTTTTAAATCTCTTATCTACCCATCAATTCATCTGCTTTTAAAAATGCATTTTCAAGTAAGTTGCAGACAGCAGTACTTTTCACACAGTTCTGTCTCCTTAATGAAATTTCCCAACGGCCAGGACCCCATCTAAGGCTTCCGTATGCCAGCCTGAAACACTGCCTTCCTTGAAGGTGCCAAATGCGTGTGTGTGATTGACTTAGATGGAAAAAAGTAAGGGTATTACATCTGTTAGATATAAATGTAATGGATGTGTGAGTCCAAACAACTTAATGAGCTTTAGTCTTTTAAACATATTTTGGACCACATATCATGAGTAGGAAGTGCTTTACTCAGTCTACATTCTGTAGAGGAAATAGCCATAGAATATAACACCTTAACCAAGAGCCTTGATTTATGACGCTATGAATAGAAATATGGTTCCGCTAACCCTGTGTTGTTAAGGTAGGGCTGGCTGCCTGAGCCACTGTGGCTGTATACTTTAGATTATTAGCATCATAATTTTGGAGGAGAAAACCTTGCTATCCAAGAACCTTCTCTGAAGTGTTACCCCAGTCTTAATATCCACCCCAAGGCTGAAGGCCGGGAAAACAGAATTTCAATCCAGGGCACATCAAAATGTGTTCTGGTGTGAGGTTTCTCTCAATGCCCCAGACCTATCCTCCAAACAAAACCTGTTTTCCATAAAGGGCACTGGTTTCTAAGGGACTGTGTGAATGAAGAAAGTCCAGTTCCATTCAGGTCTTATCGATTCACTTGCTTCCCAACTCATTCACAGGAAACCCAAGTTGAAACGTCTTTAAGTAAACTTTCTTTGATACCATAAATGCCTTCATTTGGGGCAGGCAAATGGTCTGCCGACTCAGCTGGTTTACATGTTTTTCAGATTGTGTTTACAAAAAGGAAAAACTGAGCTAATTTTTTTTACCAAGGCTTCTCCTCTCTCCCCACATGAGACCGAGTTAGCCAAAAGCCAAAAAATCACTCTGACAACATAACTGTGTCCTTACCCTGCATGTTTTTCTTTTCTTCCAAAATGAAGAAAAAACCCCAAACCTGTGGTCATGTATAGTTTTCATGAGAGGAAAGAGCTGTTGACACCCAGCAGATGGGGCCTGGGTGGCATTGGTTCTGCCCTGGAGCTGGGGAGGGTTTTCAGGGAGAGGAGAGAATCAGAGTAGATATACTTGCAATGACTTGTGTATACTGGGAGCTTAGTAAATGTAAAATGAGCCTAAGTGGGATTTTACTGCAAAAGTCAGGGTACAAAGGCACTTCTCCAGCAGTGGGATAGCATTCAAAAGGACCTCTTTGGGGAGACATGACCTAAAAAAAAAAGCAACTTAGGATCTCAGCAGTTTTGGAGAAATGTGTTTTGTTCACTCCCTGCTACAGCCCACCTGCTGCATATGGCCCCATGGTCCCCTCAGGAGTTACAGACTATCACAGTTACTGGCTGTTCTCCAGAGAGACTGGGCCTTGTCCAGTGGAGGTACCGAGAGGTGGTTCCTGAAACAGCCAAGGATAAGAGGGCCACAGGGAGTGTGTCCATCATGCCTGGACTGCGCCAAGGGTCAAGACTGGGGGAGCCCAAGTCTGTGTCCAGTGCATTTAACATGGCGCCTGGAACAAGTACAAAACGCCCGCTGGATTGGCTGCTGAAATGGATGGAAAGTGAAAGAAAGGGTAGGAGGTGATAGGGAGAGGCCAGGACGATCTACTGTATTAATTGTCCTGGGTCACCAGGACAGTTCCCTGAGCAGACGTAATGTCCCAGCTCGTGTTTTATTGCTCGCCCGGTGCCTGGCGAATCTGTTTGGTTTACACTGGATCACAGCACCCAGGAAAACACCCGCCTTCAGAACAAAGTGATTTTGCTTTCTGGAGCTGCCCTATCGGCATTAGCAGGCTCACCTTCACTCTGGGGTCAAAAAGATCTGCCTCTTGAAGGTACAAGTCAAAGCTAAACTGTGTCAGATTCTTAAAACCTATGACCTTTAACTGCACTGTTGATTCACAATGTCAAAAAGCCTCAATCTTCTTCTTCCCATACTTGGCACAAAGTTGGATACTGAATCCACATTTAAAAAAAGAAATCTTTCTATCTCAGCTGGAAGAGCTTCATTTTAACTGTCAGAGCCCTGCTGGATAGACTTATAAACTATGACAATAAAATAATGAAACTTTTTAACAAATACATTAGAATGTGCAACCCAAATATATGTCTATATACCCAAATAAATGTTGGTCTTGAAAGCATCTTTTTAGTCAAATGATGCCATTATTGCCCAAAGCATTTTCCAAATTTCTCTTTCAGAGTAGCCTTCAAAACAACTGGCACGAAAGCAGAAAGATGTCACCTAACTTAATAGTCACAGAGTTGCATTTTTTTGTTGTTGTTGTTCTTGCGGTATGCGGGCCTCCCACTGCCGTGGTCTCTCCCTTTGCGGAGCACAGGCTCCTGACGCGCAGGCCCAGCGGCCATGGCTCACGGGCCCAGCCGCTCCGCGGCATGTGGGATCTTCCCGGACCGGGGCACGAACCCGTGTCCCCTGCATCGGCAGGCAGACTCAACCACTGCGCCACCAGGGAAGCCCAGGGTTGCTTTTTTTTGATCCAATGCAATTCTCTGCCTTTCACATTTTTTGCAATTTTAACCTTGCTCTTCTCCCCTCCTTCCCATCATGAACTAACTAGGGGATCCCAAGAGATGGTTGTAATGGTGCTACCTGAGAATGGAAAGGTCTGGGAGAAAGACTGTGGGACAAACAACAGCCTGGGATCTGAGAGACTGATGGAGCATGACCACTGCCTCAGGTCCTTTGGATACTGAGATGTAAGTCATCTCAAATTGGACCCTCATTAAGTCAGGGAATATTTCTTGGCTATAGCCAAGAGGTAGCACCATGCATCTAATATAGATCTGGACCTTGGTCAAGGTCCTTTTCTGCAACAGTCCAGAACACGAACACGGGAGGAGCCATGCTGGTGCTGGTTGCCACTGGGTGGCAGGCAAGTTTGTGGCACAGAGGTAAGGTAGAAAAGAACCCATTGCTGTTTGGATTCCCTCAATGGCAGCAGCTGTAAGAAATACTTATGAGTTAGCTTGGGCCAGTGTGTGGGGAAAGATTAGTTTGAGGGAGTTCTTAGCTGTGTGGGAGGAGAGAACATCAATTCAGAGCCAAGGGTAATATAGCACCTGTGGTGTGTACCCAGATTTGGAACCAACCAGAAGACCTCATTGGCTTCTTGGGAGGATTAAATATTTATGCAAATATTTTGAAAGTACAAAATGCTTTCATTGATATATTATTCACCACTCTTGTTATCCACCAGGAAAGCAAATAAACATCAACATTTCTTCCCCTCCAGTTATCACTTACTTATATCTACCCCATCTCCTCTGCTCCTTGCTCTTTCCCAAGCTTAGACTGTTCCTATTGCTATCCAAGGCTAATTACTTGTGCAACGCCTGTGCTCTTCTAGATCCATCCCTCCCTGCTTCCTGAGTCTGTTTTATCAGTTATGACCCATTCGTTCACCTCTTCGACCTCTCCCTCCCTCTTTCCCATCATCATTCAAACAAGCTCTAAGATTTCACAACTAGAAAAGAGAAAAACCCTCTCTCATGCCATTACATTCCTACAGGTACTTCTTGTTTCTCACACTATTGCCTTTTCTTCATAGGCAGCGTCAGGAAAGGGCAATCTCTACTCCCTCCCTCCAGTTGATTACATTTTATTCATACCTGAGCTCAGGACATTCTGGCTCCTGAATCCATCACTGCACAGGAACTGGTTTTGTCAAGGTGGTCAGTGACCACCCCCACTAAATCCAAAGGACATGCTTTTGCTCTTATATTGATCAACTTTCTAAACTTTTTTCCCTCAGCTTTTATGGGAACACACCCTCCTGCTGTTTCTCTCACTTTTCCAACTGTCATGTCCCATCTTTCTTCCTCTATTGGTTCCTCAAATATTGGGGATCCCTCTTGGCCTCTAGGCGCATGGATGGTTCTTTAACTCTTAGGAGGAAACTGGTTGGCACATAGTTACTTCAGAGCCAAGACCCTTTCTTGAGCCCCAGATTTTGGAGTCGGTGCCTTCTCTCTTGGCCTCTTCTTTGGGATTCTGACCTTCCTGGCTATCTGGCGTAGTGAGTCAGCCAGTGGCCATCTGCTGCTGGGAAAGCACATGTCCTAAAGGTGCAACGTCCATCAGCAGTGCTCCAAGCACCAGTATAAACCTCTCTTTGCTTCCTTATCTTTCGGGCCATGCCTTTTCTAGGGTTTACCCGGTCTCTCTCTAAAGGGGATAAGACAGAGTGGAGACTTGCATCTGGGCTAATGAAGACAGGTGGCCACTCAGTCTGTTCTTAGGTCTGCCTACTGCAGTCCAGAGAGTCTGTTCAGCTCTATTACCTAAGCCCAGCTCACCAGGGCTAGGGCTCCTCTTTGAGGTCCTGGGCTAAAGCCCTCAAACATCCATTCCTTGGGGGATTCCTCTGTTTGGCTACATTCTCCATGTACTTACCTGCCCCAGGGTCCTAAAACAGGATTTAGGTGTTGAGGTCCTGGGGACAGGTATTCTCAAGTGCATCCCTATCTGACCAACTTGTATCCACAGCCTCTGTCTTCTCTATAGGTACTTTTTCTGAGAGATCTGATCCACCTACAGGGCTCCAAACTCTGCACTCTGGTGATGTTGCCGAATCACGATCCGTAGTACACAGACAGGGCTCCTGACCTCCAAGTACACAGACAGGGCTCCTGACCTCCAGGCCCATATTCACTTATGTGGATGAAAAATGTCGCCTGCCATGTCCGCCAACAAATGATGTGGCGGCCATCAAGCCATCAGCCACTGTAGCTGTCCTGACTGTGCACTCTTCGGGGATTCAGGCTGGAGAAAAGCAGGATGCTGGCCCTATATAGTCAAGGTGTACATCAAAGCAGTGATTTCAGTAAGCCCAGACTCTTGCATCTTCCCATACACAGAAAAGTGCTAACTTCATTAACTTGGGATGTCTGGTTTTTATTTAATTAAAAGTAATCGTTTGATGTTCTGACTACCTGGATCTTTTCTTTTTCTTCTTGCAAAACCTCCTATGTATCCCGGCTCCTCCCCCACCTCTTTGGAGCAGTCCCTCAGAAGGATCTGAGAGGCTGCCTCCCTGGCTTAAGTCCTCAGAAAGTCTGCCTTTTAGGTTGTGCCTTTTTTTTTTCCTTCAGTTGATACTTACATGACCAACACAACAAAAAGTTAATTCATCAACACTCCCCCCTTGTCGGGTCGGCTCTGTCTTTTCCATAAAAACCAAGATATCACCTCACTGGAAGCCTTGCTGGCTCCCAGGATCGGGTTGGTGGCCCTCCTCTCTGTTCATATAGTGCCCTGTACTTTCCCAATATGACACTGTATTCTATTCCATAATCACTTTCTTTCCAGTTTTCCCACTAGACTGTGGATTCTATTAGGAAAGGAGTGATGTCTTGGGTATGAAATTCCAGGAGTAAGTACACTTGTGAAATGGGAAAACTCCTTTGTTGCAAATTGGAATACTACTCTTCCTCAAACACTTCATCAGTTTTTTGAGCAAGCTGAACTTGGTAAGAGTCCTTTTTTTCCGCCCCCCCCAAAACCACTGTCTTTAAATGAACTCTCTCTGGGTCTCCTTTCTTGTTCTTTGGTGATTTCTCCAGGCAGATCTCAAAACTTCGTTCGCTTTCAAATATCAGTTCCATTTTAGGATCTTAAAAGTTCCAATCTACACCCAACCTGAGTCTCACCTCCAATTTAATGTTTCTTCCCTCCCTCCAACTCGGGTCTGACATGGTGGTTACGGCCGTATAATGGAGATGGGGGCATGGCTTGTTCCTTCGCCCTCCTCCTCTCTCCCCCGTCCCACCTTCTTCAGGATCCTCTAGGGCTTAGCAGATGAGGAAAAATGAGAGCAAAGGGGCAGAGGCCATCGTGTTCAACATGTGCACTGTGTGTGGCTTGTGTCTGAAGCTCTGGAGTCCCCTGCATTCTCAGTCTAGCTCTTTCGTAAGGCATATTAATGGGACTTTTGAGGTACCCTCTTCCACCTCCACTACAGGGACTTCCCACACTGCAGTCTCCAGCTGATCTCTCAGTCTCTCTCTCTGCTGGAAACCCCTGCCCCAGAAGGTAGTCCTCTCACTACTAAAGCAAGCATGGGAATCTTCTCACTCTTACCCTTTCAAATGGCAGAGCCTCATCTTGCTATCCCTGCCACCCAGCTCCACTCTAGCCTCCTGCTTTCAGAACTTCCAGTTTTCACGCCCCAGACTCTAGGAGACACAAGGCAAGCTCTCCCAAGACGCCTGGCATCCTCCATTCCAGTAGCAGGCCGACGTGTTTTCACCACTCAACAAGCTTCTTTAAAATGAGAGGCAAGTTTGTCTCCCTTTCTTGCAAGACACCCCCAAACCTGAGGGTCTCTTGGCCCCCCTCTTTTCTTGCTTTGGGTGGCTGGATCCCCTTCCCCCTGGGGAGGGAGGGAAAAAACCAAGCTTGCTCCTCTTACAAATTCCCTTCAAAGAACCCTCAGGAACCTCTAGTCTTTCCTTCACATGTCCTGTGGGATTTCTTTAGCACCTCTCTTTAGAATGTGCGGGTTCTTATCACATTGGCTTGAGCTTTGAAGCTATAGCCAACACCTGAGACTACAGGAAAAGTTCCATTCCACAACCCGTTAGCTGTTGTCTCTGCTTAAAATAGTGTTTTTTCTTCCTTAGACCTGCCTTGCACCTCATAACAGTGCCCTCACCAACCTTACCTAAAATATCATAGTAAATAGGAAGGAAAAAAATGGCTTTGGTTAGAACTTGATCTTCGAACAAAACCAAAAATTATGCATATTTAATGTACTCTATAAAATGGATGTTGTGTAATTGTGCGCCAATTCTTATACTAATAAAAAGAATGAGTTGTGTTTTTCTGGCATTAGCTGTTTGATAAAATTATATAACAACACAGTATGTCTTCCTTCATTTTACATTCAAGGACAGGAAGATAAAAAGGAATATTTTTGCAAAAATATTCAAGAATTTCATCAGTTTCCTGAGGGCTGCTCTTCCATCTCTGATATTCAAATCACCTTCTTTTGAATAGGCTGCTGTGTCAATATCCTTGTCGATTTTCTCTCCTCTGTTAACTGCTCCATTTCTGCCAGACCCTTCTTTGTTAGGGGGTTTACCCATGAGTGAGTAGTTCTCTAACTTCATCAAAGTGCATTCGATTTACATCTTATTCTGCATTTGTAAGACACTGGAAATCAGCTGGAGGATGGCTGACAAGGAGGAGGTGGCTGGTTAGGAAGGAGGCTGGTTCAATTAAGATCAAGGTATTTGCACGACACCTTTTATGAGTGGTGGGTGAGTTCACTGTCACTATTGTGTTATAACAGCTGTTGCTCCCCATGCCGCCTAATAACTTTGGGGCTTAAATCCTGAACCCTGGGATAAGCAAGGGCCTCTGCCTGTCCCCACGAAGGATTTGTACCTTAAGAGCTTCTCAGCTACGATGGAGGCAAGGACTGACTGGATCTTGCAGAGAGCTCACAGGAGACAAGGATGACTGGGTACTAAGGGTGACTATGCTGAGTTGCAGAGCCAGGAAGGGATTGGAAGTTCTGAAAGGGAAGATGGGGAAGGTACCAAGACCAGTTCGGCCTCTGTGACCATATGGGAAAGGCTTAGCCCTGAAAAGGCACAGAAACTGTACTCTTCTGCAGGATAGCTATCCGGCCCTGTGCCTTCAAGGAGACTACGAGCATCTTCAGAAGATGGCAGATAATTTAGCAGCATCAAGGGACAGGCCGGGGCTTCAAGTCATAATTTGAAAAATGGCTCCCCTCTAGCCAAACACTTCCAGAAATGACCTCTTCCTGAACATATTGCCTCCCGTTCAGTACTTGGCCTCTTTCTTTTAAAGCTAAACTTTATTATTATTATTTTAACCAGGCAGAGTGTGGGATCTTAGTTCCCTGATCAGGGATCAAATCCGTGCCCTCTGCGTTGGAAGCACTGAGTCTTAACCACTGGACCACCAGGGAAGTCCAGTACTTGTCCTCTTGAGAGGGAGGCTTGGCCAGCACCGCCAAGTGCTTCTGGGTCCCCCACCTGTACAAGCGGAACATCCAACCTAACATCCTGCTATGATGTAAGGCCATTCCCACTCTCGGTGACACAGAGGAAAGAGGGAAGCAATCACTAGTCCTTTTTATAAGTGAAACCTGAACTGGGAAGAAAGCAACGAGAAAGGGAGGAGAATGGGCCAGGGGAGAGGCCCAGTGGGCAGCCTCTAAGAAGGCCCCTAGGGATCCCTGTCCCTGGTGTCCACACCCTTGAGTAATCCCCTCTCTTTGAGTATGGGCTGGATTTAGTTACTGGCTTCTAACACATAGACCATGAGAGAAGTAACTGATGTCACTTCTGAGAGAGTAGGTTATAAATGATTGTGGCTTCCATCATGGGTACCTGTGCCCTCTCTCAAATCCTACCACCCCCAGACTCAGTCAATCTTCACTGAGATGGCCACCCTATGAGAAACCTTGCCTGAGAAACACCCAGGCCAGATGCACCCAGATTCCTTACCCTCAGAAACTGGAGGAGATTGCTGACTGAAAAAAAACACCACACCTATACACAATGTAAGAGCTGTGAGTTGAGTCCTACTGAGGACTATAGCCCAGGAGAGAGCCTCTCGGGTAGCTGCGAGGAACTCCTCTGAAGCGGTGGAGGAAAGGCCAGTAAATGTGTGATTTTGGCTAAGGAGTACGTGCACTCAAGCCTACACCTCAGTAGAAGGTTACTGCTACTTACGAGGAACTACCTCAGTTAATGATTTCAATGCTTTGCTAAGTACGGGGAAGATGGAAGAATCCAGGTTCACAAAACAAGTTTTCCTGAGATATATCTAACTTTCTAAGGGGCCTTTTCCCCCAAAGCACAGAGTGCCTCGTCCTGCATTCCTTGTGGGGTATACTGTCAATCAGTAATTGCAGTGGCTAATGACTTGATCCTTATAGAAGTGGATGGTGGGCAACATTCTTTGTTTTACAAGATAATAAATATTTTTTGTCTCCAGATGTAATTTTGTGGTAATTTGTTACACAGCAATAGGTTATCAATACATGGGGCAGGAGTATTGTGTTTGGGTTGTTTCCCTGGTTTCTGAGTCCAGCTGAGAGAAAAATATGACACTCCCCAAACAATCTTGATGACCGTGAAGACACCTGGGATCTTGGGCCCCAGGGATTTGAGGCTTTTTAAAACTGGCTTTCTAGGTCCCATTGCCACAGTGAGTACCAGTGCTCCAGGTCAGGGGTCATGCATGCAACCCAGATGCTTCTGCTCTCCCTTTCTTTAACTCCCACCTCCCTACCTCTACATGGCATTCACCATTCCATGTTATCATTGTCCTAATATACTGTGGGCTCCTTGATGGTAAAGACCATGGCTTACGTATCTTTGTTACCGGCTGTGCCAGACATAGTAGGTGCCCAACAAATGTATGTGTGTGTTTTAAATACATTTGTGTGTGTGTGTGTGTGTGTGTGTGTGTGTGTGTGTGTTTGGCCGTGCAATGTGGCATGCAGGATCTTAGTTCCCCGACCAGGGATTGAACCCACACCCCCTACAGAGTCTTAACCACTGGACCACCAGGGAAGTCCCCTAAATACATTTGTGTCTTAACACTTTTCACCGAGGTTCATGCTACCCTAGTCTGCACCTGGATGACTAAGAGTGGATCTCTATTAACACCAACCCGACCTTAAAAAAAATTTCCAACTCCACTTTCCTTAAGGAAACCATTCGTTTACCTCCACTGTATCTACACCAAAAAAACCACCTAACTCTACCCTGTGGAAGGAGAAAAGCCTCTTAAAGATGGTTGGATAACTAAAGAGCATCAGGAGACATGCCGCCTGCCCTTTGCAGCTAGTCCTTGGCATTTGCAGGACTAGGCAGATGCTCTAGGCGGAAGCTACGCAGCCAGTTTTCTGCAGGGAAAGTCGCACAGGGAAAAGCATTTATAATAAAGCTTGAACAAATGAAGAGGGAAAATCTTAGGGAAGGTTTGGAAGATGAAGGAGGAAAATCTGAGTCTGTCCCAATGTGAGACCATAAAAAGTGTTTGAAGCCATCAGCTGATATCTTGGAGGAGATCCCAGAGTAAACAAAACCTGCCTGAGGAGTCTGGATAGTGTAATGTTCACCCCGATTTGACGAAGGTGCTGAAGTCCTTCCAGCTGACCCAAACAAAGCCCTCTGAAGATAGCCACTGCTCCAGACACACACTTCCCCAGAGCAGGCAGCGGGGCGGGGCTGCCATCAGGCTGAGTAAACACGGTCTGCAGGTGGGATGGAAGGGTTAGGGACAAGGGCCAGGCTTTGAAGCCAGGGACTGCAATGTCATCCTGAAATCAGAAGGTATGGCCTTTGAATTCAACAAACGGAACATTCATTCGACTAGTCATGTCTAAGCGCCAAGCACTGCTTGATGAGACAAAGATATTCCATGAAACAAACCAGACAGGAGACTTCCGCCTGGTGGGAAAGAGACATTTATTCGTGAATAACAATAAGTGTGATATCGTCTCTCACAGGAGAGGGCCCAGTCAGGAACACCGGTCCAGTTCAGCAGGGCTAGAGGGAAAACTTCCCAGGGGAAGGCACCTTTAAGTTTACACCCGAAGGATGAGCTAGTCCGGCAAAGAGGAAAGAGAAGGGGGAAATATGGGCTAGCCTGGGTCAAGGCTGGAATCACAGGAGTGCTGGCAGATGGGAAAAGCTGACAGAAGTACAGAGTCAGATGAAAGGCTCTGGGATTATTCACACCGGAAAAAGAAAGGCTAAAAGTAGAAAGAAAGTTTTCAGTTATACAGAGGACCTCCACCACTGAAGCTTGCTTGAGAGGAAATGGGCTTCAGGGGTCCCGCCAGAGTAAATTGAGACTCAGGGATGGGCCAGCCCAAGGATGAGGGCCTGAAGGTGTGAAAGTGCTGTCGCCAGGCAGACACAGTTGTGGTCACCAGAACTCCACTCCTGTATGGTGCTGGGTGGGCTATGGCCCTCGGGGGCGAGATCACCCCAAGGGGTATGCTTTATAAGAAACCAGGGGTTGTTAAACTGCCTCTGAGAAGGGTGACTCAGTTACCCGTAGGGCTTTTGTTTTGCCAAGTGGGAAAAATGGGTTTGCCATTGGGACCAGACTTGCCGAGTTTGGGATCACAGGGGAGTGACTGGGCAGCTGCCAGTGGCCCCCCCTCTCCAGCCCCACCCCTCTCCCTGCCTCCAGTGCTCTTATTTCAATATTAATATTCCGATATTAAAAGAACATCACTCGGAAGGAGCGCCATTAGCCTTCGCAGGGGGCTCACAAGTCTCAGTTTTGCTCTGCCCATAACTGCCTCCTTACTCTTTCCTGCCCCCTGACACAGTTCCAAAGACGGAATAGAAAGCGGAGACACCTGACAACTTGAAACGCACCACCTGGAAACGGGAGGACTCACAGCCTCAGCTGAGATAATGGTTCAGGTCTGAACAAAGGCCGGCTTTGCCTTGCGTTATCCTCAGCGGGGGCTACTGTTCCACCCGCACCCCAACCCATGACAGGGCCAGTGAGATTGGGGAGGGCGGGACAGGCTGATCAGGCCACTCAAAAAAATAGCCATAGGGGCCAATAAATACATGGAAAAGTCCAACCTCCCAGCACTGAAAGGAACACACAATAATGTTCCATTTTAAAGCCTATCAAACCAGCAAGAATTTTTAAATTGTATAATAATAAGTACCGAGCAAAGGTCAAGTTCTCTTCACTGCCAGTGTTCTGTGTACAAAGGAGGAGGGGGCAATGGCACTACCTGCTCACTTCATCCTGCCCTCCCTGTCCCAAGAGGGCATTTCCTCCTCGTCTGGGGATGGACTAGCTACGCCTTGACTGAGCCATGCCTGGTAACTAGGTGGCTTTGCCCAGGGGTAATCAGTGGGATGACTTAGTCTGAACGCCAGCAGAAGCCCCTCAGCAGCCCAGCCCTCCTGCAGCATCAGACCAGAGCCTGCCTTCAGAGACAGACAGCTTCCACAGCTGCGTGAGAAGCAAGGAATTACCTCTCACCGACATTTTTCCTTCCCAACCCATAAGAGGAGTTGTCCACATAATTTACCATGGCTCAGCCACTTAACTTTTGACTTAAGACAACAATGTTTATAGAAATCAAAGCATGTCTCTAACCAGGTCCTGTTGACCAACATGGAGCTCTCTCATTTATACAATGATTCAAACCAAAATATACCATCTGAAGCACATGGTCATTATTTGTGTTCCTCTTTTCAAGGAGAGATCCTCACAAGGCAATGTTCCTTATAAGAAAGTCCACATACACAGGCTAACCTTTGCATTACTTTCTTTCATCCCAACCCCCAAAGATAAATCATTACAGACAGAACTGTACAAAATAGCCCATGTATCTGAAGTGTTTGTTATGCTTCATCTCAGAGCCCTAAACACAGAGGGGGAATGAGGTTCTACGGACATTATATAAAAGACAATAGTCAGGGTTGTTGGTAAGAACCACGTCCTCCTCCAAAATTCAGCAAGATGGTAACTGCAGCTAGAGACTAGTTGATGCCAATTGGTCCCAGAACAAGATAGGACATTCCATTCCATTTTCCAGCCAGCACCCTCCTCAGAAGCTGCAGTGCATTTTGAGAACCCACCTGTCACTCTCCTCTCCTCCTCCTATTAGCATTGTGCTGTCGGTTTTGTCTCTGCGTTCACGGGGAGGATGGTCACTAGCCTCAGAGACCTGCGTGGGGGAAGGCGATTTTCCTACGAAATACATGAAAAACATTAATAAACTTCTTCTCCAGGCTGAGTAATTCCAACTCCTTTCAAATGCTTTTTATTTTCTAAGCCTCCAATTAGCTTTTTACCCTACTAATCTCATACCTCTTGGGCTTCCCTGGTAGCGCAGTGGTTGAGAATCTGCCTGCCAATGCAGGGGACATGGGTTCGAGCCCTGGTCTGGGAAGATCCCACATGCCGCGGAGCAACTAGGCCCGTGAGCCATGGCCACTGAGCCTGTGCGTCCGGAGCCTGTGCTCCCCAACAAGAGAGGCCGCGATAGTGAGAGGCCCGCGCACCACGATGAAGAGGGGCCCCTGCTTGCCACAACTAGAGAAAGCCCTCGCACAGAAACGAAGACCCAAGACAGACAAAAATACATATAAAAATAAATTAATTAATACCTCTTGCTGAACTGTTACACTAGCCTCTCCAAGGCTTCCCTTCCCTCCACGCATCCCAAGCGTTCTGCGGAGCTGAGTTCTCAACTCTAGCTTTGAATATCACTCACCTGAGGCTCCCCAGTCCTAAATGGTCAGAACAGGACTTCCTACAATGACCCTTAAAGGCGCAGGACAGAGGGAAGGGAAGGAAGCTGAGTACTAGAGGTTGCAGGGAGGCTGAGTAGAGAATTGGGCATTTTAAGAGCAATCTGGGCTCCAATTCCAGCTCTACTGGCTGTGTGACTTCACGTGAGATAGTTTCTAAAATGGTAAAACCATTTACCTAATGATTAGCTATTACTGTGAGGAGTTTAGTAGCTATTGTAAAAGTCAAACTGTGTCTGGCATGCAGCGTGTCCTCAAGGAAAGTTAATTCCTTACCTTGCCTCTATAATTAGCAAGATATGACATCCCTGATGAGCTACGTTACAGTACCAGATGAGGCCCACGTGGGCACCCAGGGGCTGTGAGAGGGCTGTGAGGCAGAGCAGGAGAAATTTCTAGGCATTTGTGACACAGAGTCTCCTGGGAGGGTGGCTTTATAGTCCCTGGGACCACAGATTACAATCCTGGAAATGAAGGCTCAGGGAACTTCTTAACCCAAGAACTTCCAGGTTGCCTCTTTTTTCCTCCCCTCAGTGTTTATTTCTTCTAAACATTTCGTCTCTGTATGTTGCATCTCCTCCAACTTGTTTATTGACTTTCCTGGCTTCTTCCTGTGGTCGGATCCTCTGTGATTTTCCTGCTGTATTGCAGAGGATGTGTATGTTGGTTTCTTCTTTGTGCTTATATGTTTACCTCATTTCGAATGCTTGCCTTGCTTTGGGGTCTCCAGGCACACGAGCAAGACAAGCTGTTGGGAGAAGAGTGCAGCTGTGATTCTTCCTGGAGGCCATGGCAGGCAAAGGGGACAGCAGCACATCAGCAAGCAGAGTTACCAGTCACGTGGAGCACCACCCAGCACCGCCCGGGCCCTGGGCACACGCTGAACGGGCGGCTGGCCCTCGGGGCGTTTCCTTGTCTCCAGGCCAGTGTTGCCAAAGTCACAGCCCTGGCACTGGTGACACTGAATCGTTTAGTGAAAAAGTTAACCGCTCTTCAATACTCTTTCCTTCCAGGTCAGGAACAGTTCCTAGAGCCAATGCAAGAGCAATTTATTTATCTATTGAGTATCTATTTTGCATATTTATTAAGAGTATTTATTGTGTGTATTTTTATGATTATCCAGGATATTAGTTTTCCCCTTACCACAGTGGTAAAAAAGGCATCTCAGGCTTCCCTGGTGGTGCAGTGGTTAAGAATCCTCCTGGCAATGCAGGGCACATGGGTTCGAGCCCTGGTCCGGGAAGATCCCACATGCCGCAGAGCAACTAAGCCCGTGCGCCACAACTACTGAGCCTGCTCTCTATAGCCGCGAGCCACAACTACTGAGCCCACGTGCCACAACTACTGAAGCTCCTGCGCCTAGAGCCCGTGCTCCGCAACAAGAGAAGCCACCGCAATGAGAAGTCTGAGCACCGCAACGAAGAGTAGCCCCCGCTCGCCACAACTAGAGAAAGCCTGCCTGCAGCAACGAAGACCTAACCCGGCCAGAAAGAAAAAAAAAAAAAAGCATCTCTTTACAGTACTTATCCTAGTAAAGAATGTGAATTTAAGGAAAAGTACCACGTTAAAACTCGCAGCAGTGAAAGGGCCCATGTGAGCCACGGAGGTCTGGGTGGGGTCTCAAGGGGCCGTGTGGGCCGGCCTCCTGGCTCTGGTTGCCTGGGCACCCCGAGCCACTTCTTTTGCAGGGAAGGAGTATCTGCAGAACTCAGTGACAGAACACAAACAGGTGCCCCTGGGAAGGGCCCTTCTCCTCCTTCTGGGTGTCGGGGGCCACATATTTCCATCGCCTGCATGCGTTAAACCCAAACCCTTTTGCTCGAGCCCTGACTTAAGGACCAGGGAAAACCAGATGCCCCCTTGTGAAGCCCCAACAATAATGTTTTCATACCAAACCCACTGCTTTCCTAACAGATCAGAGGCTCCTCTAACCAAATGTAAAAATAGTTTATATAGAAAGAACTCACTGCTCTCATGGGTGTAAAAAAACAAGAAGCAAAAATTAAGGGAAAAGGAATTCCCTTGCCGGGCGCTAAGGTGCATTGTTCCTGACTCTGAGCCCCCTCCACCTCGCCTCTGCCCTTTCTGGGACCTCCTCTTCCTGTCTGCTGTGTCTCCCATCTGTGCTCCCTGGTAGGTGAGCTTCCTGGGAGTGGGGCCTGATCCAGTGCGCCCATCCGGCCCTGCTGCCATCAGCTGCCCTTGTCCTAGCCTCCACGGCATGGACTTGAATGATCCCAGCTACAAAATCCTGGCACATGGGCAATCCGAGCTTTGATTCATTTATTGTAAATAAAAACACAATAAGTCCTGTTCACCCAGGAGAGGAGGAGAGTACGTGTTTACGTTTATCCCCTCTGCTGTTCTCTGCAAGACTCTGGTGTGAGTAAGGGGTTGGTTCCTACTTGCTAGTTTGATTGATGGAACACTGGCCCCCATTGTGCCCAGGTCCCCTGTTGAGACCCATGGAGAGGGAGGGAGGGAGGGGGAGAGGAGGGAGAGGAGAAGTTATGCCCCTTCAGGGTAACATTCCTGGGATCATCTATAATTCGTTAATGGGATTAAAATCAAGATTACCAAAAATGGCAACATTTTATTTATCTACCATCTTGAGTCTCCAATGAGACCTCAGCTGGGCACAATGGGATTTGAAAACCAATCTGGGAAGTGGGTCACTTCCGCTCTTAAAGGGGTGTAAAAAAAGGTGAATGGTGGCTAACTCTGGGTGGGTGGCTTATTGACTGCTTAATTTTCTTTCATATGTGTTTTCTGTATTTTCTAAAATTCTTACAGCGATACCTATTATCTCTATTATCAGAAAAATGATAGCGGTTATTAAATGACATACCTTAAGCTCAATGACTGGTTACTTGAGTGAATTAGTTTGAGAATGAAATTGTCTCTCCAATTTCCTGATGGTCACAGAGCCCTGACGTCAGGCCCAGGACAGCGTGAGTCACTGCTCTCCTCCTTGGCTTTGTGCCGTCTGGTGGGTGGCTCCTATGGCAATGGGGCAAAGGTGAAAGGGATGTGGCAGGTACCTC
The DNA here is from genome assembly GCF_003676395.1 of Aethalodelphis obliquidens. NCBI lineage: Eukaryota > Metazoa > Chordata > Mammalia > Artiodactyla > Delphinidae > Aethalodelphis > Aethalodelphis obliquidens. The sequence continues at coordinate 55,217,144 of NW_020837948.1, read as the reverse complement.
TACGTCAGTCAAACCTATCTGCTCTAGTGATTGGTAAGGGTGATGCCAGGGTGAGCAGGCTGGTCTTGGAATGGCCTGAAAATGAACCAATCTACACAAGCGATGACTATTCTCTACTTGGACAAAAAATAGATTTTAAGTTTAAGTGGTGACTGGGAAGGATAATCACTACTTCAATACATTTAGTATTGGCTGGATTATTCTTAAAAACTGTTGAGCTAGAAATAACTTGGTACCACAGAATCGAATCATAAGCCCTTTAGGGCCAGTGGCCATGCCCTCAGTCTTGTTTGTGTCATTTCCTGGTCTCTACACCCCTCCCCCAGCACCGATACATGGGTATGACTCCTTCAGGAAAACCTGGGTAACAAAATCTCAGTTTAGGAAATCTAAATCGATGTATTCAGGTTTTGTAAATACAGAAACCTAAATTTGTGTTTTCAAAAGGATTCACAGAAAGGTTTCTTCAAATAGATGTCCTTGCAGCATTTAAAATGTTTTATTTACAAATGTTTGTGTGTTCCAGGTACATTTTTGTGACTTATAAGTATGTAGTGCTCTTTTTGTTCTAAGGGCAGGTGTTTTTTGTTTTAAAGTACTTTTTAATTAGGTACAACATATAAACTGTAAAGTGCATTAAGTATACCTCTCAGTGAGTTTTTACATATGGATACACCCATGTAAAGACCACTAGATCAAGATATAGAGCATTTTCTAAACCCCAAAATGTTTCAGCATGCCCCTCCCTAGTTAGTATCCTTTCCCCATAAGGAAAGCACCAAGCTGACTTCTATCACCAAATTAGATTTTTTTTTTAAGACTGAGCACGATCTCAGGATATTTTTAGCACACTATTACTTCTCACCATTGTATTAGAATTCAGTCAGTTGAGAGTCAATGAACCGACATTTATTGAACATCTACTATGTGCCAGGAATTGTTCTGGACCCTAGAGAAGTTAGGGATTATCTACTTCAACCCATCACTTCATCAGGTAAAAAAACTGAGGCACAGAGCAGGTTAAATGATTTGTCCATGGTCATTCTACCAGTAAAGAGCAAAGCTGGATGCTTTTTCTACTCTTTATCTTCAAATAGCAACATTTGATAAATGCATGTGGACTTGATTGTACAATCAATACCCCAGGAAGCTACATTTGTCCATTCTCCTCTGTTGTCTGTGGTGGTGCCAAATAGGTCCACAAGTCTAACACTTCCCTTAAAAGGTGGAGCCTAATTCTCCTCCTCTGTGTATGAGCTGGACTTAGTGACTCCTTTTTAAGGAAGTGAAAAAAGGTGGAAGGGACAGTGTATGATTCTGGAGACCAGGTCATAAAAGGTACTGCAGCTCCCTCTTTCTCTCTCTGGATTTCTGGCTCTGCTGGAAGTTTGCTGCCATGTGTGAGGAGAGCCCATGGAGAGGCCCACAGGGCAAGGAACTGAGGCCTCCAGCCAAGAGCCTTGTGAGTGAGTCACCTTGGAATCGGGTCTTCTAACCCCAGTCAAGCCTTCAGATGACTGTAGACCTGGTCAACTGCTTGACTACAACCTCATGAGAGACCCTGAGCCAGAGCCACCCAGGTAAACCACTCCTAAAGTCCTGACTCTCATGTAATGTGTGATGTACCAAATCTTCATTGCTTTAAGCTGCTAAATTTGGGGGTAATTTATTATATAGCAATAGAGAACTAATACACTCCCTTATTACTTTATATTTACTCCGACCCTCTCCTGACCTTCCTCCAATATCCTATTTTATAGTTTGTGTCTTTGGGGCAATGATGGACACATCTTTTTTAGCTCTGATATTTTTTGCTCTATTTATTTATTGAATAGCTTTCTTGAGTTATAATTCACATACCATAAATGGGTCAACACATTTTTGAAATTGTGCTTAAAAACTACACATTTTAACCATTTTAAAGTATACAATTCAGAGGCATTAAGTGCATTCATGATGTTGTGCGACCACCACCACTATCCAGTTCCAGAACTTTTTCATCTCCCAAATGGAAACCCCATACTCAGAGCTGACACATTTTCAAAGATAAATTTAATATTTTTGTCCCCCAAATCTGGCACAATCAGGTAGTAAAAAGAAAAAAAATTAAATAAAACTTCTTTAAAGGTAAACAAAATCAGAGAAAACACCATTAATACTCCTAATGACAGCATGTGAATCTGTTCACATTCTTGTACAGAATAAGAAAATTCAATGAGTACATTCTATTATGGATAACATAAAATCTCAAATAAAAGTTTTACCAAAAAATCAGTCTTGGGCTTCCCTGGTGGCGCAGTGGTTGGGAGTCTGCCTGCCGATGCAGGGGACACGGGTTCGTGCCCCGGTCCGGGAAGATCCCACATGCCGCGGAGCGGCTGGGCCCGTGAGCCATGGCCGCTGAGCCTGTGCGTCCGGAGCCTGTGCTCCGCAACAGGAGAGGCCACAACAGTGAGAGGCCTGCGTACCGCAAAAAAAAAAAAAAAAAAAAAAAATCAGTCTTTAAAATTCCCTTTAGGTCCATCGAGTGCAGAACATCCACATTGTACATAGCGATCAAGAAACTCTAACTGGGAACAGCTGCTGGGACAGCAGGGGGAGCAAATAGGTATCATGTAGTGATGGCCTCCAATCTTATAGTATGAATGGTACCTACAGCCTTGGGGTTCGAAGGCTCCGGAAGGAACCTCTGGGCTCAGTTAGTTCATAATATCCACCACAGGTTTGGGAGTGAGAGTTAGTAGCATTCTGGCCAGATGCATGCCAGCCCAGGAGTAGGGTACATGTTGGTAACAGGTGTCATTAATTCTAGCACCATTTCTTTCCAATCATTGTTATTTTAATACAAGTTAGTCGTAACCGGAGAATATTGCTACTGAATTGAAGGAATGGCTGTACCATGACCTATATCATATAGCTTGGTAGTTTTAGTTTCTAGTGTCCTCTGCAGAAGAGAACTGAGGATTATTGGCAGAAGAGTATCTTCAGTAGGCATATTTTTCTCCCCTCTCCCTCTGAGAGGGCATTACAACTTCACTATGGCATGTCCTAGACTTCCCAGATATGCAGACTGTGCTCCTACCCCAGGAGGGCAGCTCGAGAACAGAAAAGCTACGGTTGGAAGATATTTATATTCAGCCCCGTATTCAGCTCATTGGATTAGCACCTTCCATGGTGTGAGACTTTCTCATTTACTCATTTGTTCATTCATTCATTTATTTTTTTTAAAGTGTATTGAGTGCCTTCTATGTACCAGGCATTGATCCAGGCATTGATGATAGGCAGTGAATGAAACAGTGGAGCTAATGTAAAAAAAGAGTATAGTTTTTGGACATACTTCTCCGAGTTTGACACTCCTGAAGCTAATCTGGACTGGTCCACGTTAGTAGGACATTGGTGGGGCTAAGAAAGAGCTGGCAGGTCAAACTGTGCATCCTCCTCCCTCAACTTCAGAACCTCAATACAAGCAGTAAAACTGAGAGAATAAGAGGAACGTGGATGTACCTTCATCTGTGTTACCAAGGCTCGGTATCCCGGATGCCGGCCATTTCCTTTTTCAAATTGCCTACTTGCATCGTCTCAGGACAATATTATCCTTTTCCAAGGTTTCTCCTCACTGCTACCGAAGAGCAGTGCAACTGAATATATTATGAGACATAGCTACACTCATGAGAATAAACTAGAAAAAAAGTCACCAAGCAGATGACAGAGACCCAAGCACTTCCATGAGCATGCCCACAGAGCCAGATGCACCGCCCTTTCTGGGCGGGGCTCTAGTTTCAGTGTCAGGAGCAAAAGGAAGGCAGGCCTCAGCAGTGTTCCAAAAACCAGTGGTGCTCATAGTGGAGAAGCGAAGCACCCTTCCCAGGCATGGGATACATCAGTCAGAAGAAAGGGTAGAAAAAGAACCACAAAGGAAGCGGGGTAGCAGGCAGTCCAGACAAGATGAGCAGTGGCTGGAAAAAACTGGGGAAAAAACAAATTTCCCTATTGTAGAAACCAAAACCAAGGAGTAGGCCTAGTGCCACACTGATCTTAATAATGTAACGAGCCTTATGCTCCATGACGGGATGAGTGACGAGGTGAGTGAAGAGATGCATGAGCGAGGGGTGAACCAAGCCAGCGTATTCACATGGGACGCCTAAACACGATGTCTCACAGACAGGGAGAACTCCTGGCCAACAGAACCATTAACAACTGTCTGACCCTTTCATTTGTTTCAAGAAATGTGAATCACTCCAATAAAACCCAGCTATGGGCAGAGGGAACTCTAACATCTGACTTGTGAGGCAAAAAGAACCAGCTGCTCCAGGTTCCAAGACTCAACAACTTCCTCTTTCAAATCGTGTTCCCCGCTGTCCCACAGCTCAGGAAAGAGGGAATGAAGCCAGTCACCCTCTCCTCTAGACACACGCCCCAGTCAACAGCAGAAGTGTTCAGATTTTATCAGCATCTCAAATGTACTAGGGGTTGAAATTAGACACCTCAGTGTGGTTTAGGAGCAAGAGAAGGGCCAGGTGAACCCAGGTTGGGGGAACAATGAGACAAGAGTCACAAAGTAAAGGCCTGAAGTCCAACTCGCAACAGAAAGGCTTTCTAGCTGCCCCTTAGGTTGCCTGAAATCCTACATCCAAGGGCCCCAAGCCCCAGTGGCCTTGGGATCACAGCGGGGATCTTGTGCTGGGAAGTACACGGGCACCGAGTGTTTCTGGTAGAACTGCAGACGGGAAAGGAGCTGCTTGACGATATGAGGATATTCTCTTGACAGGTCATGCCTTTCCTGTGGGTCCTGATCAATGTCAAAGAGCCAGAAGGTCTTGGTTGGTGGGTCCAAGGAGGGTATCACGGAAACATTATATTGAGATGGTGGAGGAAACCAGTAACCACAGCCTGGCAAAGAAATACAACAGTTTATTGGAGGAGGAGTATTGTAGGCAGGTTCTAATTTCAAGTAAGGAGTCTGGGGGACAAGGCTGAGCTCTGTTGTGGGTATGGACACGTAAAAAAATCTGGCCCTTGATGCTATGTCTAGATCTGTCTCCGACTCTGACTTCTGGTGCTTTAACTAAACATGTCTCATGTGTGTGTGTCTGGGGGTGGTGGTGGTGGTAGTTATTTTTAGTTGTCACAGTGACTTGTCGGGGGGTGCTACTGCCATTTAGTGGTCTGGGCCAGGGATACTAAAATATCTTAGAACGTATGGGACAGTCACAAACGATGAAGGATTGTCTTGCCGCAAACGCCAAGAATGCCCTCATTATAAACATTGCTTAATTGCATCACAATCTTAACCATCATACCACATACCATAAAAATATTTAAAAGATGTCACTTGTAGAGAATGTGCTCAGGGGAAGCAACCTCCTCCCCCCGCTATACCATTGGTTGAAGATGTAGCTTTCAGAGATGCTCTTTGCTAGCTAGAAGTGCTGTGCTTGACGGTCGTGCATATCGGAAACCCTTATTTTCCATGAAGCACTAGAGCTGCATTTCTTCCTTTCACCCTCCCCCCACCTCTACAGTTAATTGTTAATTTTTTAAAAATTTAGGACCAGATGACACTCCTTCCCCTCATTCAGCAGCCCCAGAGCTCATGTTTTGCAAAAGACAGTTGCTCTTTGGTAAAGTTTTCCTAGCTGTTCTAGTGGGAAATGTTAAGCCTTCTACCTGGGTAGCCCGTGAGGAGTTTCCAGTTCCTGTGCCTGATGGCAGCATGGACAGATGTGTTGAAGCCTGAATATTCTGGAAGGGAAGAATCATACTTTGCCGGAACCATGCTGTTCCCAGGACCTGGTGAGAGGGTTTGGAAGAATCAGATCACTGTTACTGGAATGTGTCGTCATAAATCAACATTTTACATCCCTCTTGCAGAACAGTAGCTTTTATTCAACACTGGCGCGTAAATGTGGATCCTGCCACAGAAATGAATCTTCTATTAAATATAAACAGAAAGCTCCAGTTACATTAAATGTCAGTCATAAACCACCACTAATATAAAGGAAATCCCAAAGAGATTAGAACACTAATTCATCCTTAAAACCACTAGGTTCTGCCTGCGTACCGCTGGCCATATGCAGAACTGTGTTCTGTGACAGCATGTGGGGTTGTTTCTTTGGTAGGTTTTGTTTGTGCTGTTAAATGATTGAGTTAAATCCATTCTCTGTGTATACTTGACACCTATGCAGATAATATAATATATTATAAAATGCACATTTTAATGGAGTCTGTCTCAAGCTATGAGAGTTCAAGCATGCCATGATAAATCGTACATACATTTATTTTTTTAACCACACTTATGAAATCTAAAAGTAAGTGAGCAACGCTCAGTTAACTATTCAGATAAGATAATTCTGGTATATAAATTATTGGTTGGTATCATGGATTATATTAATTTATCATCTTGAGGTCTTATATTAATTGATCATCAGGTTTGGAGGGGCATAATTAATAGTGCCTGCTCCCTCTTCCCCTCTTGACTTTGGAACCAGTTGAGAGGTAGAGGCCAGAGAGATGGAGCTAAAAATATTGCTTTTGTTACTGACAAAGTTGATTGGAGAGAACATAACTTCAGATCTGTGTCAGAGAGGGCTTGCTAATAATTGGCGCTTGTGTGTTGACATATATCCTGGGGACAGGCTGTCTCCAAAATTAGACAAAAGGGTCTGAACTGAGCATGCTCAGTTGCTTCTTTCGGATAACTTCCTTCTGCACCTGCTTGTGGGGAGCAGTGAATAAGGTGAGAGAGACCTGAGTTCTACTCTAGTTGAAGACCCTGGTGGATCCCTGAAGGCAAGGTATGGAGGTCCCCACCTCACTCCTACCTGTGCATGTTTAAAAGCCGCAACTTAGGGCTTAATTGTTTAATATTTAGTCTGTTTTAAATCCACATTTATCTGTCAACTTTTCAAATATGGTCATAGCAATCACCTTGGGTGTACTTCCAAAGGCTGCCAGACTACCTGTCCAATGACTAATAGCTGTAGTGTGTGATGTGTCTGTAAAAGTGCCCTCACCACCATCTGTCCAGCATCACCATCATGTGATAAAGGACTTTGAGAGTGCCCTCCACCCCGCCGGAGCGGGACTTCTGTGCTGCACGCAGCTTAACGCGGGAAGCACTGGCAGTGGTGGAAAAGGCAGGGAGTTTCATTCATTTTGTCTTTTTTTTGCGGTACACGGGCCTCTCCCGCTGCAGAGCACAGGCTCAGGACGCGCAGGCTCAGCGGCCATGGCTCACGGGCCCAGCCGCTCCGCGGCACGTGGGATTTTCCCGGACCGGGGCACGAACCCGTGTCCCCTGCATCGGCAGGCGGACTCCCAACCACTGCGCCACCAGGGAAGCCCCGGGAGTTTCATTCCTTTGTCAATCTTGTGGAAATGACCCTGGAGAGGCATACTGCAGACTGAGCCAATAAACATTGGTGGTTTCAGACCTTCAGTCTTAACAATCAGTACCAACAAATCATCAGCACCAAAGAGGAAATCTTTTGGACTTCTTGTTTCTCTGTTTGCTTGTGGCTATTTTGGCTCCAATACAAACGGATGCTTCTAGCGATCGAGGTGTATGCGGACGTCTACCATAGGAAGTACGTTCTTAATAGACAGACTGTGGTAGAACCGTGAGCCCTCATGATTTACTACTCACGAGTTTGTATATAAAGACCACGTTCTGATAGCAAAGAATGTTAAATAAAACAAGTGCGCCTTGTGAACATAAACAAAGGAAGGAGATTTAGCTGTCTCAGCTATGCCTATATTTATATACATTTATTTTTAAAACAAACAGGAACATAAAATACCTAAACCATAAATAAGTCTAAGACTAAATGATGAAAGATGCTGTTATCTCAACTTAAGTTTTTTTCATTTTGAGAAATTAAACAAAGCGCAAAGCACAAAGAATAATATAACTAACACCCTGTGAGCTGTCACCCGGAATGAACAGATGTTAACATTTTGTCATATTTGCCTTTTTTTTTTTTAAATAAGGGAAGTAGGACAATTAAGATGAAGTGACAGACTCCTTTTTCTCCATCCTCAATCCCAGTCCCTTCCCCCTCTGCCCCAGAGGCTGCTGCTGTCACGACTTCAGTGCGTCCTTCAGCCATTTAAAAATACAGTAACACATATATGTGTCAAGGAATAATACACAGTAGTTTTATACTTTAGAAATGTACATGTATGTGTTATGCTATACATATTTTGCAGCTTGCTTTTTCATCCACTACTGTGTTTTTAAAGCTCAGTGATTATGTATGTGTGTATATATATATATATATATATATATATTCTTTTTAACTATTTAGTATTTCACTACATAAGAATACCACATTTTATTTATGCATTCCCCTTTTAATGGGAATTTAGGTTACTTTACTTATTTATTTATTTTTGCTATTACAGTTGACCCTTGAACAACAAGGGTTTTTTTTTTTTAATGATCCTATTTTATTTTTATTTATTTATTTTTAATATCTTTATTGGAGTATAATTGCTTTACAATGTTGTGTTAGTTTCTGTTGTATAACAAAGTGAATCAGCTATATGTATACATATATCTCAATATCTCCTCCCTCTTGTGTCTCCCTCCCACCCTCCCTATCCCACCCCTCTAGGTGGTCAAAAAGCACGGAGCTGGTCTCCCTGTGCTATGCGGCTGCTTCCCACTAGCTATCTATTTTACATTTGGCAGTATATATAAGTCCATGCCACTCTCTCACTTCATCCCAGCTTACCCTGAACCCTCCCCAGGTCCTCAAGTCCATTCTCTATGTCTGCGTCTTTATTCCTGCCCCTAGGTTCTTCAGAACCATTTTTTTTTTTTTTAGATTCCATATATATGTGTTATCATATGGTATTTGCTTTTCTCTTTCTGACTTACTTCACTCTGTATGACAGACTCTAGGTCCATCCACCTCACTACAAATAACTCAATTTCGTTTCTTTTTATGGCTGAGTAATATTCCATTGTATATATGTGCCACATCTTCTTTATCCATTCATCTGTCAATGGACACTTAGGTTGCTTCCATATCCTGGCTATTGTAAATAGACCTGCAATGAACATTGTGGTACATGATTCTTTTTTGAATTACGGTTTTCTCAGGGTATATGCCCAGTAGTGGGTTGTATGGCAGTTCTATTTTTAGTTTTTTAAGGAACCTCCATACTGTTCTCCATAGTGGCTGTATCAATTTACATTCCCACCAACAGTGCAAGAGGGTTCCCTTTTCTCCACACCCTCTCCAGCATTTATTGTTTGTAGATTTTTTGATGATGGCCATTCTGACTGGTGTGAGGTGATACCTCATTGTGGTTTTGACTTGCATTTCTCTAATGATTAGCGATGTTGAGCAACCTTTCATGTGTTTGTTGGCAATCTGTGTATCTTCTTTGAAGAAATGTCCGTTTAGGTCTTCTGACCATTTTTGGATTGGGTTGTTTGTTTTTTTGATATTGACCTGCATGGGCTGCTTGTATATTTTGGAGATAAATCTTTTGTCAGTTGCTTTGTTTGCAAATATTTTCTCCCATTCTGAGGGTTGTCTTTTCGTCTTATTTATGGTTTCCTTTGCTGGGCAAAAGCTTTTAAATTTCATTAGGTCCCATTTGTTTATTTTTGTTTTATTTCCATTTCTCTAGTAGGTGGGTCAAAACGGATCTTGCTATGATTTATGTCATAGAGTGTTCTGCCTATGTTTTCCTCTAAGAGTTTGAAAGTGTCTGGCCTTACATTTAGGTTTTTAATCCATTTTGAGTTTATTTTTGTGTATGGTGTTAGGGAATGTTCTAATTTCATTCTTTTACATGTAGCTGTCCAGTTTTCTCAGCACCACTAATTGAAGAGGCTGTCTTTTCTCCATTGTATATTCTTGCCTCCTTTATCAAAGAGACGGTGACCATATGTGTGTGGGTTTATCTCTGGGCTTTCTATCCTGTTCCATTGATCTATATTTCTGGTTTTGTGCCAGTACCATATTGTCTCAATAACTGTAGCTTTGTAGTATAGTCTGAAGTCAGGGAGCCTGATTCCTCCAGCTCCATTTTTCTTTCTCAAGATTGCTTTGGCTATTTGGGGTCTTTTGTGTTTCCATACAAATTGTAAAATTTTTGAACAACACGAGTTTGAAATGCATGGGTCCACTTGTACACGGATTGTTTTCAAGAGTAAATACTACAGGATCCGAGGTTGCTTGAAACCATGGATGTGGAACTGTGGATACAGAGAAACTATGGGTACAGAGCATTGACTATAAGTTATACGTGGATTTCCAACTGCACAACTGCACAGAGGGCTGCCGCCCCTAACTCCCACATTGTTCAAGGGTCAACTGCATAAGCCATCCTACAGTGAACATTGGTCTTCAAGAGTCATCTCATCATTGTTGGCCTTTTGTATTTTCAATATACATTTTAGGATCAGCTTGTCAATTTCCCAGACAAGCTGCTGGGATATTGGTTATAATGATAATGACTTCAGGGATCAGTTTGGGGGTATTGATGCCTTAAAACATTGAGACTTACAGCTCACGGGTATGGTGGATCCTGACATTTATTTAGGTTTTAAAATTTTTCTCTTAATAACATTTTATGATCTTCTGTGTAGAGGTCTTACACATCCTTTGTTAACACCCAGTTGGTTGATGTCTTTTGATACTAATATAAATACTAAGATATATTTCACATTCTGAATGTTTGTTGCTAGTATGTAAAAATACAATTGACTTTTTCACATACTGACCTTGTATCCAGTGACTTTGCCAAATTCATTTGTTAATTCTAATCCTTTGTTTATAGATTCTTGGGATTTTCTACACATATCGTGTCATCTGCAAATAACATTTGTTTCCTCCCTGTATTATCTTTACATCTTTTAATTTCCTTTTTTTACCTTATGACACTGAACAAAATCTCCAGTATAATTTTTTTTATATCTGAATCACTTTACTGCACACCAGAAACCAACACAACACTGCAAATCAACCACACTTCAGTTAAAAAAAAAAGGATCTATGGCAAAGTAAAATAGGTGGTAAAATCCAGTATAATTTTGAATAAAAGTAGTGATAGTGCAAATTTCTGTCTCATTCCTGATTTCAGAGGAAAAGCTTTTAATAGTTCACTGTTAAGTATGATGTCAATATAAAATTTTTGTAGATACACTTTATCAGATTAAAGAAGATCCTTTCTATTCCCAATTTACTAAGAATTTGTATTTTATCATAAGTGATTGTTAAATGTTATCATATGCTTTTTCTGCATAAAATGAGAATATTATATAATTATTCTTTTCTATCCTTTAATGTAATGAATTACATTTATTGATTTTTAAATGCTAAACCAACCTTGCATTTATGGGATAAACTGCTTTTAGTCATGATGTTTGTCCTTTTTATATATTGCTGGATTCACATTTTATGACTGATTATATTTGCCAGCAAATATTCACATTTTGTTTAAGATTTTTGCACCTATGCTCAACACAGAAATTGCTCTAAAATTTTTCTTGTAATGTTCCTATCATGTTATTGAATCAAGGTTATATAGGTTTTATAAAAGGAATTGGGAAGTGTTCCCTGAAGAGTTTGTGTAAAATGAATGTTACTCCCTAAATATTTTGAAGAGTTCATTTGTGAAGTTATCTGGGCCTAGAGTTTTCTTTGGGGGAAGGTTTTAAATTATTGATTTTTTAACAGATATAGGGCCATTCAGATCTTCTATTTCTCCTTTTGTCAGTTTTGATAAATTGTATTTTATTGGGAATTTGTCTAGTTCATATAAACTTTTGGTTTTTAAATTCTCTTTCTAATGCCTGTAGCATCTGTAGTAATACCATCTTTTCATTCCTGATATTAGCAATTTCTCCTTTTCACTTTTTTCCCATGATAAATTTTGCTAAAGGTTAATTGATTTTATTAGTTTTTTCAAACAACTTGTTTTTGACCTTTAGAGCCTCACTGTAGTATGTTTTTCTATTTCATTAATCTCATCTCTTATCATTACCCTTTTCTTCCCTCTATTTTCTTTCAGCTTAATTTGCTGTTTCTTTTATAACTTCTTGAATAATTGATTTTCAGCATGTTTTTCATTTCTGATATATACATTTAATACTATACATTTTTATCCAAGCACCAATTTTTTTTATCATGCAAGTTTTAAATATGCATCTTCATTATTCAGATCAACATATTCTCTAATTTCCATTGTGATTTTCTTTTTGACTCATGGTTTATTTGAAAGTATTGCCTAATGCTCAAACATTTAAGAATTTCCTAGTTATCCTTTTGTTATTAATTTCCAGTTTAATTCCATTATGGCTAGAAAATATATTTCTTGAGTTTTAAAAATAAACTTTTAAGTTTAGAATCATTTTAGATGTACAGTATATGATTTAAATCCTTTGAAGAGTGTTGATATTTGCTTCATGGCCCAGCACATGGTCAATTGTGTACTATTCCATTCTTACTTGAAAAAACATGTATTCTCAAGTTGTTGGGTGCAATATCATAGTTTATTAACTATGCTGTTCAAATCTTTTATATCTGTACTGAATTTTTGGTTTCTTTGCTTGTTCTATCAGTTACTGACAGTTATGCTGAAAATCTTTCACAATAATTTAGAATTTGTTCATTTCTCCTTTTAGTTCTGTCATTTTTTGCTTCACACATTTTGAGACTATATTATTAAATGCTTACAAATTTAGAAGCAAAATTCTGGTTGATCACCCCCCCCCCTTTTAAAAATATATTTATTTATTTACTTATTTATTTGGCTGCACTGGGTCTTAGTTGTGGCACATGGGATCTTTGTTGCTGCGTGCAGGATCTTCCTTGTGGCGTGCGGGATCTTTAGTTGCGCCATGCAGGATCTTTTAGTTGCAGCATGCAGGCTCTTAGCTGTGGCATGAGGGATCTAGTTCCCTGACCAGGGATTGAACCCAGACCCCCTGCATTGGGAGCATGGAGCCTTAACTGCTGGACCACCAGGGAAGTCCCTGATTGTTCTTTTTATAATTTTGAAAAATTCTTCTTTATCTCTAATGATGTTTTCTCTCTTTAAGTCTACTTTGATGTATTGATACTGCAGTATTAGCTGTCATTGTTGTTGTTAGTCTTTGAATAGTATATCTTTTTCCATCTATCTTCTCAGTGTTAGGCTCATATGCAATACAAAGAAGTATAAAAGAGGGTATGGTAGGCAGGATAATGACCACTAAAGATGCCCATAGCCAAATACACCGGGAACCTGTGAATACGTCACCATACTTGGCAAAAGAAACTTTGCAGATAGGATTAAGTGTAAGAACCTTGAGATATGGAAATCATCCCAGATTATCTGGATGGGCCCATTCTAATCACATGAGTCCATAAAAGCAGGGACTATTTTCTGACTATAGTCAGAGGGAATTTTGGCCAGAAGAGTGAGAGAGATTGCTCAAAGGCAACATTGCTGACTTTGAAGATGGAAAAGGGGGCTATAAGCTAAGGAATGTGGACAGCCACCAGAAGTTGGAAAAAGCAAGGAAATGGATTTTATACTAGAGCCTCCAGAAGGGAACACAGCCTTGCTGATACATTGATCTTAGCCTTGTGAGACCTGTGTTGGACTTTTGACCTACAGAACTGAAAGATAATACATCTGTGTCATTTTAAGCCACCTAAGTTAGTGGTAATTTGTTACAGCAGCAATAGAAAACTAACACACAGGGGCTCTATTATTTCTAATCTTACAAATTAATTAAGAGGAAAGGAGATTATTTATGAAACGGTTAAATAACAGCATGATACAGAATATGATTAAAACCAAACAGTAAATATTATAAAAAGGTCATGGTAGGAAGAAGCTGATGAAGGCTGAAGCACAGAGAAAAGATTGAGGAAGGAAGTGAGACTTTAGGTAAAGACTTGTAAGGTGCATCCCTTTGTTATCTACCACTCCTCCCCGTTTCTAGTGTAAAACAATATATAGGGTATGGCCTAAGTCGGATTCATCTCTATAACCCCAAAGCTTAGCCCAGTGCCTTGGCACATCAATGATAAGTGCTCAAAAATGCTTTACTGAATCAACAAACGACTAAAAATTGGATAAACTGGAGGTAGAAAAGGGAAGTTTAGATTGAAGAATGAGAAAAGCAGTCCCAATGATTAATGCATTTGAAGCACAGTGACGTAACTGCTGTTGGAAGTTTGGGTGAGACAGTTGGAAGATGGGGTGAAACAACGTCAAGGCACCAAATACGAGGTTGAGAAATTGCGCTTTCCCACTTCATCAGTAGGAAGAGACAAGAGGAATTTAAATATGTTTTTTAAAGATTGAACTATTTTTTCTAACAGATTTATAAAGATACAATTCACATATGATACAATTCACTGCTTTAGAGTATAAAATTAAATGGTTTTTAGCATATTCATAGAGTTGTGCAATCATCACCACAATAAACTTTAGAACATTTTCTTAAAAGAAACCCTATACCATTAACAGTTATTCCCCATTTCATTCCACACCCTCCAGCCCTAGGCAACTGCTAATCTACTTTCTGTTTCTTTGGATTTACCTATTCTGGACCTTTCTTATAAATGAAATCATATAATATGTAGCTTCTTTCACTCAGCATGTTTTCAAGTTTCATCCATGTTGCAACATGTCGCAGTACTTCACTCCTTTTAATGGCTAATATTTCATTGTATAAATATGCAGCATTTTATTTATCTAGTCAGTGGTTGATGGGCATTTGGTATGTTTTCACTTCTTGGTTATTATGAATAATGCTATGAACACTGATGTACGTGTTTTTGTATGGACCCATGTTTTCATTTCTCTTGGATATAGACCAAGGAGTGGAGCTGCTGGGTCATATGGTAACTCTATGTTTAATCTTTAGAGGAACTGCAGACTGTTCCAAAGTGACTGAACCATGTTAGATCTCACCAGCAGAGTATTAGGGTGCCAATTTTTCCATATACTTGTCAACACTTATTATTGCCTGTCTTTTGATTATAGCCTATTGGGTGTTAAGTGATATCTCATTATGGTTTGGATTTGCATCTCCCTGATGACTAATGAAGCTGAGCATCTTTTCATGTGTTTATTGGCCATCTTATATCCTCTTTGGGGAAATGTATATTCAGATCCTTTGCCCATTTTAATTTAGGTTATTTGTCTTTTTATTATTTAGTTGTAAGAGTTCTTTATACATTTCAGATACAAGTCCCTTATCAGATGCAAATATCTTCTCCCATTTTGTGGATTGTCTTTTCAGTTTCTTGACAGTGTCCTTTGAAACACGAAAGTTTTATTGCACTGCTTATGCTTTGGCGTCATATCTGAGAAACCACTGCTTCACCCAAGGTCATGAAGATTTACATCTATGTTCTCTTTTAAGAGTCTGTAGTTTTAGCACTTATGTTTATATCTTTGATTCATTTTGAATTATATTTATATGTGGTGAGAGGTAGGGGTTCAACTTCATTCTTTTGCATGTGGATATCCAGTTGTCCCAGCACCATTTGTTGAAGAGACAATTCTTAGCCTATTTAATTCTCTTGACATTCTTGTTGAAAATCAGTTGATCATAAATGTAAGAGTTTATTTCTGGACTCTCAGTTCTATTCCACTGATCTATATGTCTACATTCTTAAGCCAGTACCTTGATTACTGTAATTTGTGTAGTAAGTTTTGAAATCAGAAAGTATGAGTCCTTCAATGTGTTGTTTGTTTGTTTTCTCCAAGATTACTTTGGTTATTCTGAGTCCCTTGAATTTTCTTATGAATTTGAGGATCAGTTTATCAATATCTGCAAAGAGCCAGCTGGGATTTTGTTAGGAAGTGTATTAAACCCATAAATCAATTTGGGGAGTACTGCCATCTTAATGGCATTAAGTCTTCTGGTCCATGAACATGGGATATCTTTCCATTTATTTAGGCCTTCTTTAGGTTCTTTGAACAGTGTTTTATAGTTTTCAGAATACAGCTTTTGTACTTCTTTTCTTAAATTTATTCCTAAGTATTTTATTCTTTTCAATGCTATTGCAAATGGGACTATTTTCTTAATTTCATGTTTCATGTTCATTGCACAGAAATACAGCTAATTGTTGTACACTGATCTCTTACTGTGCAACCTTGTGGAACTTGTTTATTAGTTCTAATAGTTTTTTAGTTGACTCCTTGGGATTTTTTATATACAAGCTCATGTCATCTACAAATATGGGTAGTATTACCTCTTCCATGTCAATTTGGATATCTTTTATTTCTTTTTCTTACCTAATTGCCCTGTTAGAATCTCTAATATAATGCTGAAACAAATAATGAAAACAGACATCCTTGTCTTATTCCTGATCTTAGGGTAAAGCATTCAGTCTTTCCCCATTCAGTATGATGCTAGCTGTAGGTTTTTTGTAGATGCCCTTTAACAAATTGAGTAAGTCCCCTTTTATTCTTAGTTTGAGTGTTTTTATCCAGAAGAAGTATGACATTTTGCCCAAAGCTTTTTCTGCATCTATTGTGATTACTAAATATTTTTTGTCCTTTATTCTACTGATATGGTGCATTACATTAATTGATTTTAGGTGTTAAACTAACCTTACATTCCTGGGATAAACTCACTTGGTCATAGTGTATAATCCTCTTTTTTTTTTTTTTTTTTTTTTTTTTTGCGGTACGCGGGCCTCTCACTGCTGTGGCCTCTCCCATTGCGGAGCACAGGCTCTGGACGCACAGGCTCAGCAGCCATGGCTCACGGGCCCAGCTGCTCCGCAGCATGTGGGATCTTCCCAGACCGGGGCACGAACCCGTGTCCCCTGCATCGGCAGGCGGACTCTCAACCACTGCGCCACGAGGGAAGCCCCAATCCTCTTTTGCTAGTATTTTGTTGAGGATTTTTTGTATCTATATACATAAGAGAATTTGTGTTTAGAATTATTAAATTTGTGTTTTCACTATTAAATTGACAGTGTATTAGATACACTGTTGAGAAAAAGGACAGGAAGCAGAGATTTCTTAGAATGTTAATGACTTTCAGAATTTTACTGACATAGTTGGACTAGATCCAGATTTAGAAAATATTTATTAACAACTATGTGATAAGAGAGCATTGTGTTCTTAAATTCTATGACATGAAGTGATGAGCAAAGACACATCTAAGGGAAGTTTTGAAGGTAAAACCTAAGATTTCTGGTGACTAAAGGTTATAAAAGATAAAATTCCAAGGTTTCAAGTTTGGTGATTGAGAGAATATTGTTGATATTGGCAGAATAGAGCTGTTAGGGCAGGAAATAGTGGTGATTATATGACTCTGGAGTTAGGCATGCTGACTGTGAAGAATTAATATGAACTCAAGAGAGAGATATCCACTACCCATGGAGCTAAAACACTGGACTCTATAGGAGAGACTGAAGGCACACACTGATTCAAGCACCATCCCCAATACAGTGATCATGGAACCCTGGAAATGGATTAGCTGTCTGCAGAGTGAAGCAAGAGGAAAGCAGAAGCTCAGAGACAGAGACTAGTGCCAAAGGAAAACTGTCAGCAAAGGAGAAGAAAATAACATGAGGGAGAAAACCGGTTCAAAAGGACATCACAGAAGTCAAGAGAGCAGAAGGTTTCGGACTGTGATTCAAAAGTACCAAATATTCCATCCATCATCTTGATGGATGAGAAAAGGGCATAGAATTTGTTAACCTCTGGGCAGAAACGAGGGAGTTCAGACAGAAGCATAAACAAACGCATCTTTCTCTTTTCCTTCCGAGCTGAAAGCCACCTCTGAGATAGATAATAAAGCTTTCCGGTCAGACAGATATACTCAGTTATAAGATGGATTAGTCACGTGTATTGATTTTGGATGTAAAGAGATCAGCAGAAAAATTTAGGGCAGATGAAGAAAATCATTATCTTACATAATATATAGTAAACTTATAGAGCTCCTTATCTGAGCAAACTCTGGAAATCTAAAGGAGTTCAAGTTTCCAGAATGAGGTGGACCATCAGTTTCAGTGGAGAACTGTGTTTTCCAGAGCCAGAAGGGCTTCCAGACACACCTTGGGAGTTGCCTTTAGATGGGATGGTGGGTTAATGGGTGAGGATCCGGGGTCCCATCTCCATTTCAATCAGCGCAGTTTAACCCTTAAGGAGGAATCTGTAATATATATTCGCTAAGTATATTGTACTTCTCTACACTTCTGATAAAAGGGTCTGTGGCTGAGATAATTTGAGAGAGACTAATTGGGAAGGGACTGAGGGATGCCTGGGACACTTCTGATGGTCTGGTGTTCATGAAAGGCAATCTTGTCCTCTTGCCTATACAACGGATCCTCCTGACTCTTGGGAAACTACCCTCTGATAGAGTCTATGATTGTATTTTATAAAATACATTATTTTTTCTATGTAATTTATATGTTTACTGTTATATAAGTTGGAAAACACAATGTATGAGCAGGAAAATTAAAGTTACCTGTAAATTTATTAGCTGCTGTTAACATTTTGGTGTATAACCTTTGAGATTTTAAACTATACAAGGCTGAAATAAAATGTTAAGTCATGTTAGCTGACTTGCAAATAAGAAGAGGAAAGCTCCTAGAAAACAAAGTTTCCATGGTTTAGAGAAAATTGGGCAGGGGGGCGAGGAGTCTCCAGCATCAGCGCAGGGCTGAGCGATTGTCTGGGTCTCTGCCTCTCTGTAACGTCCGAGTAGAATGGACTGGTTGTGGCTGGAGAACAGGGCCTATGAAGAGGTAACGTTGTGACCCCCAAAGGAAAGCACTGCTGGGAATGGTAATGAGGGCAAAAGGAAAGGGCTGGGTGATTGAAGTGAGTCCCTTATATCCCTCTCCCAGAAGGCCACGGTGCAGAGCAGTACAGAGCACATATTCTGGGAACCAGATTGCTTGGGTTCGAATCTCTGCTCTATCACTCACTGGCTGTGTGACCTTAGGTGTCTCCTCATTTGTAAAACCAGGATAATCTAATTTATTTCACAGACTAGTTGTGCGGCCTAAATGTGATGACACATCGAAAATGTTTATTAGCCGTATGTCTAGCACATAGTAGGTGCACAATAAATGTTATTATTTCTAGTTGTGCCATCTTGGGCAACTTTCTTAACCTCCCATGCCTCAGTTTACTATCAATAAAATTAGTAGAACAACAGCAAGTGAGACAAGGCATATACAAGTGCTCAGCATAGTATGTGGTATGTTGTCAACACTATCAACATTAAAGATAATAACAGCTAATACTTACAAGCACTTACTACATGCTGAAAAGCATAAAACACTGTGTTAAGTGTTCTATGTATAGTAACTCATTAATTCCCATAGTAGCTCTATGAAATAGGTAATAATGTCTGGCAATAAAGGTCACTGAAAGCTAGCTATTATCAGTTTAAAATAGGTTTTTTCTTTTATATACTGCTCTTCTCAAGACTTTACAAAGAAGAGGAAAGTAGATAGAATTCATTATTACACCAGAAAAAAACAGAAAATAAAACAAAACAAATCATTTCTCTGGTCTGGGTTTGGAGAGCACCTATTTGTTCCCCCATTCATGTTCTTCCAGAGTTAATTTGTCACTTTGAGGGTTTAGTTCCCTTTCTGCCCTGTTGTATGGCCTGTCATTCATTCCCACTGAGCTCCATTTGTTTTTGCTTTGTTTGTTTTATAATTCACAAAGATCAGTTTAAAATTCCATTCTACCTCTAATGACCCATTTTATTCTTCATGCTAGCGTCACGCCATCTTTGTACTTTGATGACAGTGCATATATACTTACTGCAGACTTAATCACTTGGGCTACTGGGGAAAATTCCCAGCTTTTCCAGGTATTTGGTTATCAAGGTGTTTTCTAAAATGCAATCCTTTCAGGTATATTTTTAGTGAACAGGTTGGATTTAAGTTTAATTAGCAACAACTACCTTCAAGTTTCATGCTTAAATGTTCTTGAAAGTAGCTTGTTTGTCAGTTTGTTACGTGAGTCAAACGTGTCTCTTAAAGTTTATTACACTAAAGTTTTATTTACACTAAACATTTGATTGGATTTCTTCAATCCAATAGAAGTTCAAGGGATCCCGAATTTGAGGTGAAGTTCAAATCACTAAGGTCCCTATTGTGCCAGCCAGTCTGAGGCCCACTGCCCACTGCCTGCACCTCCGCCCACATCATAGTGCATTCCGGCTACTTGTGGAGAGACACGCGGGGTGCACATGTGGATCAAATCTCCAGGCTGCTCACGGTTTTACATGACCTGAAAGCTCAGGCCACGGCTGCCTCCTATCTCACTGTGTGGTAAGGACTTACATATCCAGATGCCAATGTGCTCATTGTTGTCTTGAGTTTGTTTTTAAAAATCATTCTGGATCTAAAAATAAAAGTGTTTCCTCTAAAAATAGTTCCTGAAAAACACTGGTTAGAACCGCCACACTCTGAGCTGACACTTTACTGACCCCCTTTCCTTAATTTTCAGAGATGAAAAAAAAGCTCCTAACGACCATAGGGACGGCCCTCCCAGCTCGAAAGCTGGGATCCACAGAGCTTTTAGGAACGCAGCAGCATTCCCTTGGCCATTACTCTTTAGTTCTGAAAAGGAACTCAGAGAAACCACTGTGCATTTCAGTGGCCTTTAGAATAATGTCTTTCTATTATCTTGTTAGATCATTTAACCACTCTGATTTCCTGTTTCCAAGTATGTCAAATGAGGATAAAAATAATGCCTCCCTCCCAGGATGACTGTGAGGATGAAATGAGATCCTATCGATGGTGAGTGTAAGTAGAAAAATCCTGGTTACAGGTCTTGAATTCCCACAGCAATTGCCACAGGACCGGGCACACAGACAAAACCTACTGACCAACTCAAAAAAAATCATTTCAAGTCAAGTTGAACCTGTGGCCTTGGATTGACAGCCATCAGAATCAAGGTGTGATCAACTACCCAACCCTGTAATTACTGAGAGATCTGAACCAGCTGGAACAAGGTATTATTAGAAAATTATAGGCAGAAGGGGATGGGGAAATTAGTCAAAGGTGTTAGTCAAAGGGTACGAAGTGTCGGTTATGCAAGACAAGTCCTAGAGATCTACTGTACAGCGTGATGTATACAGTTAACAATACTGTGTTGTGTACTTACAAATTTGCTAAGAGGGTAGATCTTATTTTAAGCATTCTTATCTCATACACACACACACACACACACACACACACACACAATGATAATAAGTAAAGGAGGTGGGAGGAAACATTTGGAGGTGATGGATATGTTTACGGCATAGATTGTAGTACTGGTTTCATGAATGTATACTTATTTCGAAACCCAAGTTGTATACATTGAATGTGTACAGCTTTTTGTATGTCGATCATACCTTAAGAAAGTGGTTTCAAAGTGAATGAATGAAGGAATGAATGAAGAAAGAAAAAAAATTTTATATGAAAAAAATGTTTTGATACCACCTAAATTTTATAGGCTAAACCAGAGGTCTGTCCAAAATTGTGGAAATAGAGTGAAATAGAACAGGGATTCCCAATGCTGGTTCTACATTGGGATCACCTGACCCCTGTAGTCATCTTAGTACTGAACTCTGCTCCCTGAGCCCCATGCAGCTCAGCCCTGGTCTCTTGCCTGGCCCAGTCTGCCAACATGGACTGCCCAGTCTTCAACGATGTGAAATCACCACCGTCAGCAAGCACCACCTATTACGCTTGCCACGGTCTTACATAGTTCTTCCCTCCAAGCAAACTCTGTGGAGCTGCCCAGTATATAAAAGAGCTAAAAGCAGAGCTGTCCAGTCTCCACCTGGCTCCACTGTCAGCAGGCCCCAGAGGACCCCATGGGTGCCGCAGACCCCAGGGTAAAAGGCAGCTGCCCAGAGCCCTCTGCCGGTCTATGGCCATACCACCCAGAATGTGCCTGATCTCGTCAGAGCACTCTACTGGATGGTGAGGGACTGGGGGCCTGGGGAGCATGTTGGCACTGGCGGATGGTGGCGTTGTTTAGTGAGTCTGGGTTACAGCGGGCCACGTGCCCTCTGCCTTTCTGGGCCATCTCCACCCCTCGGGGCCTGTGCAGCCCTGCTGGTGTGTACCCGGAGAAGGGAGGCCTGACCACCATTAAAAATTCCTCACCAGGGCTTCCCTGGTGGCGCAGTGGTTGGGGGTCCGCCTGCCGATGCGGGGGACGCAGGTTCGTGCCCCGGTCCCGGAGGATTCCTCCCACATGCTGCGGAGCGGCTGCTGGGCCTGTGAGCCATGGCCGCTGGGCCTGCGCGTCCGGAGCCTGTGCTCCGCGGCCGAGGAGGCCGCGGCAGTGAGAGGCCCGCGTACCAGAAAAAAAAAAAAAAAAATCCTCACCAAACTCATCCTGCCTCTTATCTCTGGACTTAACCCTGATTGCTGCAAGTTTATTGTTACACCCACACGACTTGTTTAGAATCTCGTCTCTATTTGGTGAAATCCTTACAACAGGAAACAGGAGTGTTGGGGAAAATATGCCAGACATAAAGCTAATCGGAAAAAGGTGAAGAGGAATATTACGGACGTTATTTATGACCTACAAGGGAAAAATCAAAATGCTCATAATTTTTATGTATGCACTCCACATGACAGATTTCAAATGAATCTAAGTTTATGATTTTGGGTTTACAAAGTCAGTTTCTCCAACACCTACTCATTTAGTCCATATTTGATATTTTAAAAGTCCTAGTGAAAAAAAGAGCTTTGATGTGGCGTGCTCAGCCTAGACAGAGTTCAAATGTTAATCATTATTGAATTGTGCATAATAAGTATTCAGAGAATGTGCCTGTGTTACAGGGAACTTCAACAGTTGGTCCATGTCTGACATTAACCAAGAGTGTCAATTGAGCCGTGTGAACCAAAGCCACAGAACAGCACCATTCAGGGAATCCTCAAGTCACAACTGTCCTAGTAAATTAAGCAATTTATGCGGCAAATGGATTGATGAGAGATCTTCTCATACTTTGGTTCAAATGGATCTTGAATAAGTATCCTATTTTACATTAATCACTCATTTGCCTATTAAACAAATATTTCTTTGTCGATCACTCTACGTGCTAGATACTAAATCTTCAGCATGTAAAAACTGGGGTCCAGCAGGTAATAATAAAAGAATTTTGTTAAAACAGCAGAAATTCTAAACTAGTGCAATGAACGTGTGTTGACGGACTGAATAAAATGCGCAAAGTGCTGGGTGATTCCAAAGGAGATGCTTAGCTGCCTGGGAGGATCCAGAAAGGTGGTGCTCTCTGAGCTGGGCCCGAAAGGACAGGATGACGTGACAGTAAAGAAAAGGTGACAAAGATGATTCAGGGACGGGGAGTGTCTTCTTGAAATTTTCTTCTCCCTATGGTGAGTCCCTACGCACTCACCAGGGTGCCTGGCACAGAGAAACTGCTCCATCAGAGTTAGTTATTATTCCTACCTGATATCATTTTTCAGTTTCTTTTGCTTCTTCTTTGTCTGTTCGTGGAGGATGGAACCCTGGGGAGAACCACCATTTGAAAGGCAAAGCAGACAGGGAAGGAACCTCCAAAAGACAGAGGAGGAGTTGGACTAGAAGAATGCCTCAGACGCCAGGGGAAATATTCCATGGAGAAAACGGTTCATGTCAAAGAGAAGGAAAGTGTGAGAAAGCAGGGAAGATAGCCTGAATTTGGCAAATAGGATGTCACTGATGGCTGTGGAGATGGACTTTCACTGGGGTTAGAACATATACTGCCCGTAAGAAACATGAACGAGGGGTCCAGTGAGCGTGTAATAACAAAGATAAGACATAGAAGAGTGTGTGTTTTCTCTAATCAGCCTCCAGAGAATGTGACAATGGACAATCATTTCCAGTTCTGGCATCATTGTTCACGTGCCAGCCACCGTCTCCATTCTGATCCTGCCCCACAATGGGCTAATCTATGCAGAACTATGGCTATCCACTGAATTCACATTTTTAGTCTGTCTCTCTCTAAGTACAAGTTTTTCAAGTAATTGGTAGAGTCTGTCAGCAAATAGCTATAAATAGGCACCATGTATATATAAAACAAAGGGAAACTAACCAAAAATATTCATCTTCAGCCTGTGATTAAGATGATGAGCATGAACGAGGCCGAGTCATCTGTTCCCTGGCGAGGGATGAAAGAGGAAAGACTCCCCTGCCCCCAACATGGCATTTAGTGAAATCCCGGCCACAAAGCCTCACGGTCCAAGATGCCTTACTGAAGGCCATGTCTAGGCTCTGAGCACATGTTTGGATAAGGATGAAATAATGCTAATTTAATCCTTCATTTGGAAAGGGGGCCCTGCCCGTGGGATCCGCCCATGATGGCTGTCAGGTGGGCCTGGCTGCTCTTGGGCATCTGGTGACGCCGCCCTTCCTGACCCTGGGAGCTCAAACTGGGGCAGCAGGGGCAACAATTACAGTGCAGAAAACTGAAGCTGGTTGGCACTCCTCTGAGGACAGCCCTTCCCAGCATTGCTATTCCACGGCCCAAACTCCAGCATGTTACACAAACCCTATAATCACCGAAATGAGGACCACTAGGTGCTGCTTGCCAAAGGTAAAAAAGCAAACATTTGCGCCAACTCTTTCTAGACTACCCGAGTTGTTGGCAGCAGTCCAGTTGAAACGAAGGATGTTTTATATTTTGAGACTATCAGATTCTCACAGGGACCAGGATTCAGAGCACACTCCCCCTTTCCATGGAAGACTGGAAATGCATCGGAGACAGTAAGCAAAGGTGGTGTCTTTGCTCTCCAACCGAGTTAGAGAGAATGAAATGGTCAAGAGATGCCAATAACCCTGCAGATCAACTTGAAAAGGCTCGGTTCCAGAGAGCACCTGCCTTAAAGATTCATGAATGTGCAGATGCTGATTTGATTATGGAGTCCACCAGACAGATAGCCTGAGATTCCTGAAGCCTCAGTCCTCTCTCTGAAAACCCCGTATTAACTGTCACATCCATAATCCTGAAAGTGCTTCCTGAAGAATGCTGGCTGTTAAGCACCTCACACAATTCATGAAATGACTCACAGACGGGGCAGAGTGTGACTCAGGGGTGGCTGTCCCAGTCTGCACAGACGTTCTCTTCCTAGTAGTCAGGATGCCTTTTTGAGGCCCAAAGCAGGTAGGAGGGACTCCATTCTAAATGTCACTCCCTGGGCTTCCCTGGTGGTGCAGTGGTTGACAGTCCGCCTGCCGATGCAGGGGACATGGGTTTGTGCCCCGGACCGGGAAGATCCCACATGCCGCGGAGCGGCTGGGCCCGTGAACCATGGCCGCCGAGCCTGCGCGTCCGGAGCCTGTGCTCCGCAATGGGAGAGGCCACAACAGTGAGAGGCCCGCGTACCACCAAAAAAAAAAAAAAAAAAGTCACTCCCCACTTCTCCGCTTTCCCCTGACACTAGTGTCAGCCTCGTCACATTAAGGGAGGATGTGAACAGCAAAGCCCTGTTTCTCAGGCCTGCATACGGGAAACCATTTAAGATGGGGAAAAACTCCCCAAGATAGTACTGAATTTTCCATCTGACTCAAATAAGACTGTTGAGAAGCAGGCAGATTTAGAAATGGAACGGAGGGCCCAGCTATCCTATCAGGGGCTCATCTAACTAGAGGATGGCGCCTTACAATGGTTTAGGTGATCAAAACCCCATAGAGCCAGGGAGATTCTGCAAATACGGTCCTTTGGTCTGATGCTGTTTTCTGGTTCTTGTACAGTTTTTCACGTGAAAAATCTTGATAACATGGAAAATCTAAAAGACAGACCTCCAGGGCAATACCGCTATTCTCTGCAACCTCTTTCTTGGGGGAAAGGAGTATTGTAAATAGGGAAATGGGAATATTTGTAACTGAACCCTTCATGACAAACCCAGAGTTGGCCTCCTGAATGGGCAGAAGAAACAAAGTAGGAAGCTGCCTACAGACGGCTAGGGACTCACTGGCAGGCATGGCTCCCCATCAAATATTTTGCCCAAAGATCACCCTTTGGGGCTGGAATTCCCAGAAGAAGCATTCCACCTTAACTGGCTAAGGCTTTACATTTTAGAAGAGATCATATATTCAAACAACAGCAACAATGACCACAACCACAAGAAATCAAAAAGAATGTTCTGGGCATCTGCTATGTTGAAGGAACTATGTGTCACAGGAATTACAGAAAAGCATTAATTACTTATTTCTTTTTTTGAGGATGTGCCAGGTACTGTTTTAGATATTGAGAAAAGTAGCTCTACTTCAGAAGTTTAGAATGAATTGGAAGGATAAATGTCAATAAAAGGTGAAACATGATAAATGCCAAAGGAGTGGTAAGCTATAATATAAATAGGCATTAATTAAACACCTAGTATTTGCAATCCATTGTGCAAAGGACTTTGGGGAGTGTAACAGAACTCCAAAGACAGAAAGCTTATTTGCTAGTTGGTGGGGTAAAGAAAGGCTTTCCAGAGAAGGTGAGACTTGGGCATGAGCGCTAGCCCTGAATAATTGGTAGGATTTGGAGAGACGGGTAGGCAGGAAGAGGATGTCCCAGGCAGAGGGGAGTAGTATGAGATGGGAATTCACCAAGTCTGTTTGACTCTGGAGAATAGTTCTGATTCTCATAAAGCCCTCACTGGTAGTGATTCATGATTCACTTTAACTTGGTTATTGCATTTGCCTCTGACGTAGGCTTGTGACCTTCAAGTCATAGGACCTCAGTATCTATGAAATTGTCTGTCCTGCCTGAGGGCATAGAAAGAGAGAATCAAAAAAACACTAAGCATTTGGAAAAATATATATATATATTTTTTTGGATAATAGTTGGACACCCTGGCTGGCTGGAGGGGGTCTGGGATAAGAACAGTTTGGAAAGGATAGGTTGACTGAGTTGCCCCAAACTATAGAAGTTAGATCTTTTTGCAGTAGGTAACTGGTAGCCAGTAACATAATTTTGAGCAGGCATGAAAGGCACATTTTAGAAAGACTCATTTCCACGTTCACTATGACCTGATTATTAAGCTTCCCAGATGACTTGATACTGCACAAGCATCGCAGCCAGGAATAACAGGGAAGCGGTAGTCCACACAGCAGATGTGTAAATTAGCATTCCATAGCAGAGCTGGAAGAACCCAATCAAACAGCCTCGCTGGGAGAGTACTGAAACAGTCCAGGCCTGGGAGGCAGAAGGGAAGTCTGTAGACAGTAGAGCGGGGAAGAAAGGACTATGAGGCCTGGAACAGCATCACTGAAAGAAGAAGCAAACACCGCGGGGGAGAGGGTGCTTTCTGAGGGGGATGATGAATTAGGTTTAGACACGCTGTATGACATAAGCAAGCAGACACGTAGGTTTAGACGTGATGACAGATGTTCCGCAGGCACTCCGGGAATAGAGCCTCAATCCTGCAACGTGGCCCACGGGGCCTGCTCGATCTGCTATGCCTCCTTCTGGGGATCACAATCCCACCAGTTTCCTGGCCTCCTTGTAGCTAGCTCTGTGCCAGTGGAATGCGGACGGGGTGGGAGCACAATTCCCAGGCAGGCCTGGGCCCAGAAAACCCTCTTGTGCACAACTCCCCATGCAGACGAGCATGCCGGCCTTGGCCGCTCATTAAAGACGTCAGAGCCGGGGCTTCCCTGGTGGCGCAGTGGTTGAGAGTCCGCCTGCCGATGCAGGGGACACGGGTTCATGCCCCGGTCTGGGAAGATCCCACATGCCGCGGAGCGCCTGGGCCCGTGAGCCATGGCTGCTGAGCCTGTGCGTCCAGAGCCTGTGCTCCGCAATGGGAGAGGCCACAACGGTGAGAGGCCCAAGTACCAAAAAAAAAAAAAAAAAAAAAAAAAGTCAGAGCCAAAGATAGAAGGAGCTGTGGTCCTTGAAACACTGCTGGGAAGAGAGCTGTCTACTTATTAGGAATACTCACCTTGTACCCTACACGAAGGAGAAATGTCTGGATTATCAGAGAGTTTTGGTTTGTGCCAGATGCCAGCATTATCTTAGTGAATCCATCCCTCCTCTGGTCTTATCCACTCCCCCTGTCAGTATGTTCCAACCACACTGGTTTCTTTCAGTTCTTTGGACACACTGAGCTCTGTTCCTCTGAACAGCCCTTCCCTGCTGCACGCGTCTTTGCACCTGTTCCTCCCTCTCTCTAGAAAGAGAACAACTCTTTCTTTTTTTTCTACAACTCTTTGCCTGGTTAACTCCCTTTCAAGGTCTCAGATCAAATAATACTTCCTCAGAGTAGCCTTTTTTGACCTCTGAAATGAAATGAGGTCAACCCCTGTTCATCTTTTGTAACCCACATTACAATCTGTAACTATCTATTTCTTTGTTTCTATGTCTCTCTCTACAAGTATAAGATCCGAAACAGGAAGGCACCATGACTATTTTGTTTGGCAGTGTACTGTACACTAGCGCTGTGAGCTGATAAACATTACTGATTAAGTGACTGAGCTGGAGCTCCCGGGGATGGTTAGACTTGAGAGGGATCTAGTAGGGACAGATGGACAGACAGCAGCGGCTGAGATCCGACTGTGGGAAATACACATGCGGGGGTAGCATCTGTATCTCAATCTCACACCCCCAAAAGAATAAGGTGTAGAGAAAAGACACTAGAATAATTAAGGAGATAATTACTATAGAATGAAGAATGTTAGAGCTCCCGCGGGGCCTTAGACATCATGTAGCCTGAGCTCCGCTTGCAGAGATGAGGGCGTGGAAGCTAAGCTCCCTGACCCGGCTAGTTGGTGTCCGAGGAGGGAGTTGTGGTCAGGTAGCCAGCTCTGCATTAGGCCAAACTAAAAACGTTTGGTCTCTTCTGTTTGCATTGATAGCTGAGAGGGAATCTGTGGCCAGGATGAACCTGCGGTCCTACCTCTCGATCTAAGGGTGTCTCCTGAGGTCCTTGTGATGGATTTCAATGAACTGGTATCTCCAGGATCTTTTCTCCTGAATGGTCAAAGAGAAGGAGCATGAGGAGGACACATCTACCTCCTTATTTGGTTGTGTTTGCTCTCCTGAGAGTGAAACAAGTACTTACCCGGATGAGATAAAGAGCTTGCCTTGGAGGGATAAAGAGCAGGAACCCTGGGACCTGGAAAGCAGCATTTCCCCCTCCCCGTGCGACTCCTCTGCTCTCAAGGGGAGTGTTTTCACTCACCTGTGGCAGCTGGAGCTCCAGCCCTGAAACTGACACTTCACTATCCTATATTTCCCTCTGCGCTGGGGATACTACTTGCGTTAATACGATTGAACCGGCTTGGCAGTCCTCTGGTATGCTTTGAACACTCGAGGGAAAGCTGGCAGCTTACTGGGGCTTTTCCAAAAGAAATATTTGCTACTAAAAAGTGATTTCCGCACACATCCCTGCCTCCCTTGATCAGGAGATAATTACTGGGCTGTTCAAGCTGCTGAAGCTGGGACCTGGCACAGCAAAGCATGAGCTGCTGCTAAGGATGCCAAAGGGGGAGAGGAAGCCCCCGGATTTGCACCACCCCAGGCCTGCTCTACTCGTGCAAGCTTCCGTGAGGTCAGGGCATCCAAGTTCCCACAGAAACAGTGCTGGTCTCCTCGGCTGGAGGGCTTGGATGCTTTCCTATTTTATCCAGCCTGAGTCCTTTTCAGAGGTTCAAATGAGGCAAGCTCTATGAAGACTGGAATTCTTCCTCCATGAAACACTGTAATTTATGCATATTTCAACGAACATTTATCAAGCATTTACTCTAAACCTGGTGCCATACCAGGAACTGGTTTTATTCCATTCAGTGATTATTTATTGAGCATCTACTAGGTGCAGGGAGCTATGCTCTAATGCTATTCCCTGCAGGCCAGGAGCTCTATGTCTAGCAAAGGGCCTGTTGCTTGTTTCAGTGGCCTTACCCCGCACTTGAAGGAGGCCGGCAGAATCAGACAGGCCGCCTGGCAGTCCTGGTGAGTCAAGGGTACAAGCAGAGTGCCCGAATGGCTCTAAGACTCTTTAGCCATTAATGTTTTGAGAATAGAAAAGAAAAGTCCCTTAGTTTCAAGGAGCTCACCTAAGATATATGCAGAGCTAGACTCCTGCCAAAAGAAACAGAAACACCAGGGGAGAGATTCTCTCTCAGGATTAGTCAGTGCTCAAGCAGATGTAACCAAACTGTGAAATGGAAAGAAAAAGAGTGTTTCACCCAAGCTCTGGTGAATGTTTTTCGAAACGACTTCATTCTTCTCCATGCCTGGCCACCTCCTCCAAACCCACCTGCCACTGAGGTTAGAGAATTTGGTTGATGTAATCACATAAGCTTCTCCAGAGGAAAAAGGGAGAGGGTAAGTTAGAGAGGAGAGGATGGTTGGAAACTGCCTGATTTCACGTGATACAGAAGAAACAGAAGCTGTGGAACTATTCTGACTTCATAAGCAGTGAAGGGTGCAACAGTCACTGGGAGGACAAGGGCGACAGTTCACAGGGAACAGGGGAAATCTCTTGCTGTGGCAGATAATTAATACACTAAAACTCACAACCAAAGGCAGAAATGGAAGCCGTAATTACCCAAGTGCTTTCAGAGTGGGCCCTGGAGAGGAGATAAAGTGGGCGGTCCCTACTTTCACAGCTGCTGATGGCCCAGTGGGGATGGCCCGTCTGTCCCCATGGGGTTGGCTACGGTTGTCGGCCTATCTCCCACCTGCCCGCTCACTCACAAGGCTCCCTGCTCATGGGCAGCAGTCCCCACAGCTGTGCACACGTGGGGCATCAGGACAATGTGGCCAGGTGTCCCTGTGTCCTCAGAGGTCCCCGTCAACTCTCATAAAATCAAGACCATTTGAGGGCAGGGACTAGACCTTTAAGTTCCTTTCAAATTACTAGGACTTAGCTCAGTGAGAGCCCCATAAACATTTGCTGAGTGACTGACCCGTCCCTGCAACATTCCTGTATCTCCTGGCCAGGGACCACCGGTAGGGTCTCAGCATCGGCTGCCAGGGTTTTGTGAGAACAACACACAGACACGGTTTCTTAGAAACGGGAAGTTCCTCACCGATTTACTCAAAGGGATGCACGCCGGTGAGTGAAACCCCAACTAAATTATAAATCACATTTCAAAGGGACAGTTGAAAACACCAAAGCTTTTTCCTAAAGATCGCTGGATCGTGTAACCAAAGCATCAGATTGAATCCTAGAGTCATATCAGGTTTACCTATACGCCGATTTACTTTCTGTATTTGCCCCTTATCTGTGGTGGCAATCTGACATTTCAGCTACATGTCAGAGCAGAATTAAGCCAGCGAAGCCCATAGGCAGCTACCCTTCCACTGTTAGAACCTACACTTTTATACCGGATACGTGATTTTATACCGGTTACGTGATGAAGATTTAATAAGACTAGAAGGAGAACAAAATGAAGTGATTAGGAAGAAATATGTCCTTTTGTTTCCATTCATTAATTTTATTTCTAATTATTTTTCTTCTATCCATCTTCCACTGCAGAAGGAATAGGCAAATGCAAACTTGTCTTCTCTTTTCCATGGCAGTAAGAACTATTTCTGAGAAAGCAAAACTCTCTTTCTGACCTTGACCAGAAAAGCAAACAGGAAAGAGAGGGTATGATAATAAGTGAGGATAAATATATGCTCAACACCGCTTTGTCCTCTGATCAGGAAAACGGTGGGGTGAGCTGGCATGTCCACTTGAAGCAGATTTCCAAGTTTTGTTTCTCACTGCCAGAGCACCGCCGGCTCCGAGGCTCTGGTATATGCCCACACCCAGAAAGGATGCCCGAGGCACTCACCAGAGCACTGAGCCCCGCAAGGAATACATCAAGGAACAGTCCCTTCAGGCTGTCCAAAGGGCAGCACCGGAAAGGCAGGAAGACTCAGGAACTTAAAGCAGACAACAACAACAGCAACAAAACTAACCACCACTCAGAGGAAATGAAAAACAACAACAGAGTCACAGTGTCCCCGGACACGCATAACAATTTGATACCTGAAGGATGCCACGAGGATGTCCATAGGGAAGATCTTGATGGACCAACTTCTGCATGCAACGCACAGCATCAGGCAGCATCACAGAAATAATCACACCTTTCCTACTAACAGTTAATGTTCATTGTGACGGCTCCCTGCAGAACTTACAGGAAACAAAACATGCTATCTGGATCGGCCCTTCTGGACATGGTATGGTTTCGATGCTTTCGATCTCAATTATCCACGCAATTGGATTTTTAAAAATGTGTTTGTGGGTCTGTGCAGCCCCATCATTCTGTTGCCTCATATTAAGTTCCCAGTCAGAGATGCCTTCTCACCCTGCTCTTTGCAAAGGGCCCCAAGCACAGTTCTTTACATTTACCCAGATCGCATTCCAGCCTGCTAGATTTGTCTCATTATTCTTGACTCTCGGCTCCTCCTGGATCCCAGCTTGGTTGTCCACTGTACTCATTCTCAACCACAGCTCTCATGGCGTCTGGAATGTGAATACGGCTCTGCCAGCTTCCTCCAAGTCACACCACTAGAAAGTGGAACATGGACAGGAAGCTAGACAAGATATTAACTCAGACGGGGACATCCCCCCAAACTCTTAAGTCTTACGTGGTTCCATTTAAGACTCCACAAGCTGGTGCACACTTGCCGTGCTTACTCCTCCACTCCTTCTCACCCTGAATGAGCTAGTCTTCCTCAGCTCCCTTGCAACTATATCTGTGGGCTGCATAGGAGGAAAAAGCTGGGCCAGGGAGCTGGGAAGTGGTTGAGGACCATAGCCTGAGCACAGCGCATCGCAAGGTGAAGCGTGTGTGTGTGTGTGTGTGTGTGTGTGTGTGTGTGTGCGCACATGCAAAGTGGGGGGGGGTGTTTTAGAAACAAAAGGGTGGTGGAAATGAGATGGGTGAAAATCTATTCTGGAGAACATTAGGCTAATGGACTTCAGAGCATCCAGTCTGTGGTGGGAGATAAAATGGAAACGTTTGAGAGATTAAATGATTCAGGGCTGAGCCTGCCCGCCACACTGTCTGTTCCTAAGTGGCTGGTGGTCCCCAGGCTCTATCAGATAACACGTCTTCATCAGTTGGCTTCCAAGCAGAGTTAGCCCCGTGAAGCTGTCTTTCTTTTAGAAGGTGCCCTTGCCAGCTCCCCCGGGATACAGGCACAATGAAGTGGCACCTTCTCTTCTATAACCTGTCATCAATGAGGCATCTCTCCCATTACCTCTGGGGAGAGGTAAGTGCTTCATCCCAGCAGGAGGCGAAGCCCAGCGCTCTGGGCGCAGGTATGCTGTCCAGAACTCAGGGCTGTCCCCAACCCCACCTGACCAATGGGAGGAGATGAGTCTTCTTTACAAGGCCTTAAACATATTTGAGAAACCTGAGGAAAGGCCTTTTAAGAAGGTGCTGGAGGGGTGGAGAAGCCAGTAATTTGGATCCTCTTCCCTAATCTTCAGAGGTGATCTTGGGCAAGGCAAAGAAACATAATAAAGTGAATCCAAGAACTGAGGGGATGAGAACAAAATAAACTTATTTCCACCTTTTCTCCTACATACTTAAAAAACATCTTATTATGAAAAATTTCAAACACACAAAAGAGTAAACTGACTAGTATAACAAGCACCAAGGCATCCAACTCCAGCAATAATCCGCCTGTGGCCAATCTTCTTCCACCTTTACCTGCTTCCCCCTCCTCCCCACATTGTGTCAAAGGAAATCCCAGCCGTCATAAAATTCGCCTGTAAATATTTCAGTATATATTTCTAAAAGATAAGGTTTCTTCAAAAAACATAATTGTAATACCATCATCACATTAATAGTGATTTAATGGGCAGAGATGAGCAATGTTTCCTAGAACATTAACAGTAATTCTCTAATCGCTTCACACATCCAGTGCTGTGGTCTGAATCTTTACGTCTTTTCGAAATTTGTACGTTGAGATTCTAACCCCCAAAGATGATGGTATTAGGAAGCAGGGCCTTTGGGAGGTGCTTAAGTCATGAGGGTGGAGGCTTCATGAATGGGATTAGTGCCCTCATAAAAGAGGCTCCGGAGATATCCCTTCCCCTTTCACCTTGTAGGGCACAGGGAGAAGTCATGGCTGTGAATCAGGAAGTGGGCCCTCACCAGGCTGTGACCCCATTAGTACCTTGAACTTGGACTTCCCAGCCTCTAGAACTGTGGGAAATAAATTTCTGTTGTTTATAAGCCACCCAGTGTGTGGTATTTTGTTATAGCAGCCTGAATGGACTAAGATATCCAATTAGCGTTCAAATGTCTGACTGTGTGTTTTTTAAATAATTAATTTTTAAAAATTTTTATTGGAGTATAGTTGCTTTACAATGTTGTATTAATTTCTACTGTACAGCACACTGAATCAGCCATACGTATACATATATCCCCTCTTTTTTGGATTTCCTTCCCATTTAGGTCACCACAGAGCACTAAGTAGAGTTCCGTGAGCTATACAGTAGGTTCTCATTAGTTCTCATTGATACACATAGTATCTCAATAGTGTATATATGTCAATCCCAATCTCCCAATTCATCCCCCGCCTTTTCCCCACTTGGTGTCCATACGTTTGTTCTCTACGTCTGTGTCTCTATTTCTGCTTTGCAAATAAGATCATCTATACCATTTTTCTAGATTCCACATATATCCGCGTGGTTTTTACAACACTTTTCTTTTTTTTTTTTTTTCCTTGCAGTATGCGGGCCTCTCACTGTTGTGGCCTCTCCTGTTGTGGAGCACAGGCTCCGGACACGCAGGCTCAGCAGCCATGGCTCACGGGCCCAGCCGCTCGGCGGCATGTGGGATCTTCCCGGACCAGGGCACGAACCCATGTCCCCTGCATCGGCAGGCGGACTCTCAACCACTGCTCCACCAGGGAAGCCCTTACAACACTTTTCTGATGAGGCCTGCATCACCTCCAGGGTGGCCAGGAGGACGCTATCCTAGTGCACATCCTTGTGTGCGTAGCTGGCATGGGGTACATGCTCACAGAGCACATCCTGTACTAGGTAGACGGAAATTCATATCATGTTGCATTTATACCCCCCAGCACAGAGAAGCACTCCCATTAAAGCATTTCCCTGATTTCCCGAGCCACAGGCAGCTTCAGAAAGCCAAATACTTTGGAAGGCCACCAGGGACCAATCTCACTCCGCCTTCAGGACAGCTCAGTACTCAATCAGCTGACACCTCCGCCCTGTTTGCAGTGTCACTGGATGGACTCTGCCCGCCTTGTCCAGTCCCTCCCTGCTGGGGCCGATGTCCTGGCTGACACTTTTGTTGGATGTGGACTGATGGGGGGCAGCACATAGAGAGGCATAAATATTAGCTATTCCACTTGCCCTCCTTTTGACTTTCTCAACTAGTCAGAGCTAAAATGTTAATGAGTGCTAAAGGCTTCCATCTTAGGTAACGGATTTATAATAAGATGTGTAAATTACAAACTGTGTTCCAGGTAAATTACAAACAGATTTGCATAAGACTGTGTAAATTACAAACGATGTGCTGGGAGGGGACACAAAGATGAATGAATGGACATTCAGGTCCCTGTCTTTGAGAGGTTTGGAATCTAACAAAAAATATACACGATTTAGCCTGCCATAATGGGCTAGAGGTGCTGAGTGGTCGCTGAGGAAGGAGCAATAAGGACTTAATTCTGCCAGGAAAGGAGGTGGTGGTGCTGCCTGGGAAAGCTTTACCGAGGAAGGTTACGTTTGAACTGACGGATTAGCCAGATTTTACCAGGCAGAGGAAGGCAAGGAAGGGCAGTCAAGGCAAAAGGAACAGCATGAGGAAAAGCTCAGAGGCAGGAAAGCATGTGGCATATGTGGGGGGGACAGGAAGAACACGGCATTGCTGAGCAGTGGGAGGGAGGGTCAGGAAACGGGGCTGGCCCCCGGGGCTGGGCCTCACCTGGGCAGGGCCTCTGCAGTGTGGACTTGAGCCCAGCTCTATTCTGCAGCAGCACTGGGGTCTCACTGAGCAGTGCTAACCAGGCAAGTAACTCTTCTGGAGAGGAGTTCAGGCCCACCTCCAGCCAGCAGGAGAGGCATCTGGTGACAGGCCTTTTGGCACATACTGTGAGTGACTCTCTCGTGTGTCTACATCGAGGGCCAGCCCCATGGAGGAGCCGGAACAAGTGAGGAACAAACAAGGACACAGATGATCTGGAGCATGTCTGGGGAGGAGGGTAGGGGCTGTCAGGTCTGGCCCAGCTCCAGAGTCAGCAGCACTTCTTGCCCTTCAGCTGGAGCTGCGAGATCCATGCTGCGGTCAGGCTGAGGCGGGCCAGAGCCCCAAACCAGGCCTGACACCAGGCAGGGGCAACCCTGCAGCTGTTTGGGACAAAGCATTTGGCCACACTTGCTGCCTGTAGGCTTTCAGCCCTGGGCTCCTGCTCTGATAACCATGTCCTGGCAACCTGCCCATGAGACCTGGGGCCTGCCTTGCTCTGCCCACAGCAGGCCTGTAGGCCTGGCCCTGAACCCCATCCCATCGACGTACTTCTTAAGCTCCAGGCCCACTTGCCTGGTTCCGTGATTCCAGCTGACCCGGGAACCCCCGGTCTCAGACAGGAATCGGTGCAGCTGAATGTTGGCAGAAGATGTAGACTGTAAAAGCAGGGTTCATCTCTGGCCTATCCCCCTCCCTCCACTGGGAAACCTCAGTCTAGTGATGCAGCATGGCGAGCTTTCTCCTCGACCCCTGGATTAGGCAGACAGTAGTCCATCTGCTATCCCAGAAGAAAAGGCGCTGCACCCCAGCTTACCCTTAGCAAACTTGCACTCCTAATCTCTATTCACTTCTCCAACTTCCTGTCAGCCCTATGCCTCACTGCCCCCCGCCCCTGCAGAT
Source organism: Aethalodelphis obliquidens (assembly GCF_003676395.1). Classification (NCBI taxonomy): domain Eukaryota; kingdom Metazoa; phylum Chordata; class Mammalia; order Artiodactyla; family Delphinidae; genus Aethalodelphis; species Aethalodelphis obliquidens. The sequence continues at coordinate 55,180,367 of NW_020837948.1, read as the reverse complement.
CTCCCTACTGAGGCAGAATGAATGTTAATCTGTCTGTCCTTCAAGTGCTCAGAGTAGGACAGTCATTTCTCTTTTGGAGACAGATGCAGACAGAGCCTGCTATGCAGGAAGTCAGGGCAGGAGGGGAAATAAGAATGGAAGTGATTCCATTTATGTCCCAAACCAGGTCTCTGATCCCATGAATTTCTAGTACCATTGGTACAAGGATTCTGGGGAGAACTCAGTTGTGAAAAGACAGAAACAGCATAGTGAAAACTCCTTGCTTTGAACTGAAAAATGAAGTGGGTGCCTGTGAGTTATTTGTTTCTCATTTGCTTTGGAAAGAGATTGTCTACAGAATTTGGAAACCTACATTCCATTTCAGAAAGCAGACCCAGATTTCTGCCGACAGTCAGTTTGGCGGGGGCGGGGGTGGGGGTGGGGGTGGATTTTGTCTGTTTTTGCCACGTGAGCTCATGTTCTGGGGGACGCACTCTGCTATTCTAATTCTAGACACCAACAGAGCTGTACCTTCAATCACGAAACTGTAATTAGCATGGAATGAATGGCTTTTGAGCTTTTACTGAGGACGCATTTTCAGAAAACACAAGAGCTTCCTTCTGCAAACAGTCAGCGCCACCAGGGACTCCATTAGCTAAACATCTTCTACCAGGATCTGTACTCGGCCTTCCTGTGCTTTGAGAGTTTCAGGAACTTTCAACCACCGAACCCTCCCATGTTCGATTGCACCAGAAAATGATCGTGGTTGGACTTCTCTCCAGCTCTTAAAGGCTTTGAATCTTTGACCTACTGTTAATGTACTTAAACTTCTTGCTATGCAGATGGCTTTCTACCATATAACAACTTAGCAATACAAGAAAAGTTAGGTAAATTTATGTGGAAAATTCAGGTTCTGAAGGGTCGGGTTCAATTTAAGGTTTGGAGCAAGTGTCTGGATGCGTGGGTGTGAGAAGCTGAGGGCTCTCTCTTCTTGCGGGGCAGCAAGAGCACAGAAGCAGAAGGATAGCTGACACTTAGCATGCACTGCCAGCCATTGTTATTTTAGGTTTCATCTGTCCAGCTAGACTGCACGTTTCCTGAGGTTGGCATCCATATATTTTTGCCTTGCCCACACTTCCTCGCAGAGTGAGGCAACGGGTATTCGTATTTGTTGATTTAATAATGGAGGGCACCCATTGATAAGGCTAAACGTTTAGGGGTGGCTCTTTTGGTTAGTGGGATTCTATTCTGGGTAATGAAACTGCATCCCTTATTCCCTCCTTAAGAACCCAAGTTCTATCAAGAAGTCACAGTGAAACTAGCAATATAAACTAGTGGGACCTTGAAATTCATCCTAGGAGGCCACTGAAGAGTTAATTCAGTTCTTATATGAGAATTATGAGGCAAGGCTATAAGAATTACACACAATGGATTTATAACACAATAAGATTTTTTTTAAGGACAAAAGTAGTGACTGGCAACGTTTCAGATGAAGAAATAACTATGTTAACTTCACTGCTTTTTAAACATTTGCATCTGTGAAGTGCAGAGGCTCAACATAAAGCAGATTGCCTATATCCACTGAAAGTCATTCTGGCATGAGAAATTTCTCTTGCATAAAGCAAAACAGATGTGTGAGAAGGAAAAGCAAACTCTCTTATGGGTGTATCAACATTCGGAATTATATAGTTATCTCAGGAACTGCATATTGTGTGAAGCAATGAGTACAGACTCTTGACCGTACTATGTCCCTAAAAACGCAATATAAAAAGCAGAAACTTAATATCTGGAAAATACTAATTATTAATGCAGATGAAAAACCTAACAGTGTATTCACGCTTCATCCACATTTTTTTTTTAAACTGGAAGGATATCAGCCAACTGAACTAAACCTGCACCAGAGATTAAATATTCAGAAGTTTTGGCCAAGTACTGCCTGGAAGATGTGAACTGAGATCCACTTAACTGTTCAAGCAATTAGAAAAAGTGCCACATCCTTGTGAGCGGGAAAGAGTACACCAGGGGCCTATGCGTGTGTGTCTACATATTGGGATCGACAAGCTCATCAATTTGGAGATAGGAAAGGGCCCAAAGGCTGCCCGACTCCAGGCACGGGTCAGAATTTACAGAGCAGTAGACAAGTGCTCTGCTGTCTGCTGGGTCCTGGGAAGTGCACAGAAGAATCACAAACAAGAGCACAGGCAGCAAGCCAGGAAGGAAAGCATAGTGTTCTGGGGGGCACCCACCTGGCCTGAGAGAAGAGTAGAAAAGTATTTACAGTGAGGAGGAGAAGAGACAGAAGATCAACTCCTTAATGAATAACCAATGTGAAACCAGGCTGGGAAAGTTGTTCAAGGAAACGTCAAACATGATCTATGTGTTAAAAAAAAATATATATATATATATATATATACGCACACACACACACACACACACACACACATATATGCATACACATATATATGTACTAGATTGGGAATGGCAATATAACAGTCAAAATCAATTTGGTAGAACTTAATCCTAATATGATTAAAGTAATCCCAAATATTTGATATAGTCACATTCTAGAAGCAAAGCCACAGGAACAGTTTTTTTCAAATACACACACACACACACACACACAAAATATCACTCATACAACACAGCATTAGCTGCAGCTTAGAAGGCTCAGAATTGTCCTGGGCACACATGAATATAATTGATGATGGTGATAAAAAAAAGTTTACAAGTAATGAGTGTACATCTAAAGAATAAATAAAGGTATTTCCACTAATAGTTTTTCTATCCATGCAGTTATACATACTAAACTTTAGATATAGTCTCTAGCAGAAGCCACACAACATTTATTTATCACTTTAAAAAAGCCACATCAATGATTTGTACTCTAAATAATAGAGTCATGCAATACTATACAAATACCTACTTTTCTCATTTTGTATTTATGGTGAGTATCAGCAAAAGAGAGAGTGCTCTTTGTTTCCTTCTGATTTTACTAAATATATTTTCTGAAATTGTGTTCTGATATTCAAAATTACTTGAGTGAGAAAGAATTATAAAACACAAGTATCAAACACTCTTCAGTAACAACACTTGGGATTTTAGAATCCATTTAAAAAGAATGAACTCCAAATATGGGTTGTATGAATAAACAAAGTCTCCACATTACAAAAAGTTGATAGCGTGTCTTCACATCTAATTGTGTGACCACTTCCTTTTTTTCACTGATTGGCAGTATAGTTTGAGATGTCTGTAGCCCTGCCACTTCCGAAGGAACATATAAAGAACAAACGAAGTACATGGAATAAAAAGTTCATTGTTAATGAAAGGCTCTGGCATCTGAATTTAATAATCAGATGCCATTTGGAATCCATATTGTTTTTCAACATTAGAGACACTTAAACAAATCAGGCTGTAATTATACATAATTCATGCATATATTTAAACACTGATTAATTTCTCTTTTTTTTCTTAAACATCTTTATTGGAGTTTAATTGCTTTACAATGTTGTGTTAGTTTCTGCTGTAAAACAAAGTGAATCAGCTATATGTATACATATATCCCCATATCTCTTCCCTCTTGCGTCTCCCTCCCACGCTCCCTATCCCACCCCTCTAGGTGGTCACAAAGCACCGAGCTGATCTCCCTGTGCTATGCGGCTGCTTCCCACTAGCTATCCATTTCACATTTGGTAGTGTATATATGTCAATGCTACTCTCTCACTTCGTCCCAGCTTCCCCTTCCCCCTCCCCGTGTCCTCAAGTCCATTCTCTATGTCTGAGTCTTTATTCTGATTAATCTTTCTTTAGATGTACATGTGCAACTTCTTATGCAGGATTCTTAAAAGCAACCTCATAAGGAAGAAGAATGAGGTTGTGGTTCAAGAGGGATCACCAACGATGCAATGAGGAGATACCGTGTCCCCTAAGTTGCTTTGAGCTGTCTGTCACCGCATGAAATCGCAGTGCCTTTATTCATCTGTTTTCCCCACCTGAAATGGCTTCTCCCCTCTTTTAAAAGCCCAGTTGAAATCCAATCTCTTTCCTGAAGTCTCCTGAGAACTCTATTTAGGAATATTCTTTTCCCCATATAACATCTCCCTATTATCTGTCTTCTCTATTACTCATCTAGCTCTTCAGCATCCACTGAAATATATCTACATTTTATTTCCCTGACTCATTACATGCTCTTTGCGGACAAGGAACTCTGGGTTATACTCTTTCCATCCCTACAGCAACCTTGGTCAGTGTTATCCTTGTATCACTAGAACTGCCTGAGTGTTTGACCACACCATAGCTTCAGAGATCCTGCAGCTATATTGCGAGGGGGCCCAGGAAGCTACATTTTTAACATGCTGCCCAGGTGATTTTTATGCACTCTAAAGATTGAGGACCACTATATACAAAGACTACATATAAGAACTAGGAGAGTGCTGTGAATCATAATCAGTACCAAGAAATATCTGTGGAATATACAAAGGCACCCCAACACCCCATACTAAACCAAACCAAACCAAAACACCAACAGCAAAAACAAACAAACCAAACAAAAAAAGTGAAATGAAAGGCATTAGGCTTAATTTTATGTCTATAAGCTTAATCACAATGCAATTATCTTTTCATGAAGTTGACTGAAAATGAAGTGTTATTTTAAAGAAAATGCTTATTTTCTAGTAGTATGGTTGCTGAACAGGGCAAACCATGTTTCCTAAACTTCTAATTAGGAGGTCTTATGGTCACCTCCCTTTCCCCTCTTTGCCTTTCCCTATTACCTTTCCCTAAGAATTTTTTCCATGGCTTTCCTTCTTGTCTCCAATGCTCCTTCCCTGCTTTTTGTCCAAGAGATTGTTTACTTTTCATCCATTTCACTGTGACTCACAAGCTCAAGATAAGGAGAGAGCAGGTGCAAAGAACAGGGCTCTACAAGTTTACAGAGTACGTTATTCAAATTAGAACAAGACACCCTTTCTGTGCCAGGAAGCATAACCTGGCAGATGGAGGACAGGCTGTGCCCTTGTGCAGTTAGCAACCTGAGAAACTGTGCATGGCAGCCTGTCAAAAAAGGGGGAGGAAAGCATCTGAGCCTACTATCCTTGTTCCCACATTTTCCTGAAGAGAGTTTTTCTAGAGCTCCATTTTTACCTGACCTTACTCTTTTTGCTCAGGTCCAGATGCTATTAAGTAATAAGGAAAGTTCCAAACATTATTCATTTGAATGCTCAGAAGAAAGCTGCATAACATATTATTGTGAAACTAGCGTGAAGCACTTGCTTTTTATTTCCACAGAGGAATGAACAAAGGGAAAAGAATTTACAGGTTGGGAAAAAGTAAAGAACTTAGCCTTATGAAGGAGACTGAGGAAGTCTTATCTCTGAAGATGTTTTGAAATAATATAGGGAATGATCCATCTTCGGTAGTTTATGGTTGATCTGAGCAAGGTAGCCTCTTGTTCTTCTCCATGAAGGCCCTTTCCCTATAATGTGAAGCTTCTGGTCCCTACCTCTGCTGCCACTTCTGCTGGAGCCCTCTGAGGCCTTGAGGTCCCTTTCAGAACCACAACCTTGGTTCTGAAGTCCCTGCTTCTCAGGGTCTGAGTTACCCCCTTGAGTAGAAAGTTGCTGGTGGCTGCAATAGCAGCAGGTACTCAGGGAGGTCTGTAAAATATATAAAAGTACTTTCCTGAAGATATGTAGATTTCTCAGTGTACACATTTGATCAGGACAGCATATCCAGTCTAGGAGATATCTCATAATCTCACTAGCCTGTGGACTCCTAAATGGCAGGGACCCCACATTCTCCTTCATTATTCTAATGCTTAACAGTGCCTCGCAAGGAAACTTCTCAGCAAAAATGCTTATTGATGAAAGGAGCTGAATTCCTCCTCTGATTCTGCCTCCAAAAGTCCTTCTCTGGCTCCTGGGGGATATTTCCTTCCTTGTGTCGCTCACCATTCCCCACCACCACCCTCAGTCACGGGTTTTCAGGGCCCTAGGTCCTGGATCTCCAGGTGTCATTTCAAGGTCAGATGGAACCACACCCTGGGCAGCTGTGGTTGGCTGAATTCTCAGCCCCATGACCTTCACTCCCTGGTGTTACTCCTGTGATTATGCGACTTACGTGGCAAAAGGTACTCTGCAGATGTGATGAAGGTTACGAATCAGTGACCTCAAGATAGGAAGATTATCTGGGCAGCTTAACCTAACCACAAGCCTTTTAAAAACAAACATTTCTCTGACTCACAGCAGAAGAGACATCAGACGTTCCAGACCTGAGAGGGATTTGACAAGAGGAAGATTCTTTCTGGCTCTGGGGTAACAGGGCAAAGAGGTGAGAACGGGCTCTAGAAGCTGGGAACAGCCCTGCGGGGAGAACAGGGATCTCAGTCCTACAACTACAAGCAACCGAATTCTGCCAACAATTCTTCCCCAGAGCCTCCAGGTGCGAGCCCAGCCTGACCCACACCTGGACTGCAGCCTGGTGAGTCCCTAAACAGAGAACCCAGTTGAGCCTGCCCAGACCTCTGACCCTGAGAACTGGAAGATGATAAATGGGTGTTGTTTGAAGCTGGGAAATTTGTGGTCATTTGTTACACAGCAACAGGAAGTGAACCCAGCAGCCCTCTGGGAGTGTCTGGAGCAGTGCTCCACATGCCTCCCCACTCTAGTTCACTTCCTTCTCTACTTGGGGAGATAAAGAATGGGCATTCATAGACCAAAAACAAACTCCAGCTCTAGTTCTTATTATTGTTGTCCTTGTTCACTGACCCACTCGACCAACTACTTCATTCTCTCCCCTCTTAGCGCTGCCCTCCCCAAACCTGCACATCTGTCAAATCTTCCATTCTTCCTGCTGTCTAGCTGGGCTTGTACTTGACAGTGAAAGCCTCTGTGCTCCAGCTCTGTCCTTTATGCACCCAGGACCCCACACGGCTTCAACCTAAGCAATTAATTAGAAATACAAATATAGAACTTTTTTTTTTGCAAATTATGTGCAGTGCCTTTTATTTTAAAATTGGTTGGCAAACGACCAAGACCAACGTCTGAACAATAACTTTTGTGGAACAGAAAGACAAAAAAACCCCACCATGACTGGGATGGGGTAAGTTAAAATGGGGGAGGCAAAAGAGGATGCCTCTGAGCTATCCATGAAGATGGGTTTGGACATGGCTCTTTTAAAAACTTTATTGTCCCTTTGCAATGTTTTCAAGTTAAAAAAAAAAAGTCACCTCTGTCCTCTTGTAGTGGTCTACAGATCTACACAGATCTGGAGCAATGCTGTGGATGTGCCTTTAAGAATTAGATAATGTGACTTGCATAAAATCGTCTTGAATGGAAATGAGTCAAAGTAAGATCCTTGACATACCACCAGGGCTTCTTAGACTTGAGTATTTGGGGCAAAGACAGCCACCATCCTGGATGTTTTTATTGAGTCTTGAGATAAATATCTGAGATTAAAAACTCCCACGTCTAAGGTTCAGGGGCCTTACCCAAACTACATGGCGCTGGGCAGACCGGCACTCTAGAATCTAGTTCTCTGGACGACACTTCATCCCTTCTTTCTGGAATCCTACCTCCCTTGTTTAAATCGAAAGGATTCATCAAACAAAGCTGCTTGTATTTCTAAGACACAGGGGAAATGATTTTCAAGTGCCTTGCTTGGTCCCCTATCATAACTAATCCCCTCTTTCTCCTTAAGCAGCTTGGCTCAGTCCTCTTTTTAGGGCTAACTGTATTCTGCCTTGCATTCTAAGTGGCTGTTTATACATGCTCTTCACCCACAGCTCCCTCCAGCTCCTTGGGGCAGGGCCAGGTCCCCTTTATCTTTGTACCTCTCAGGGTCTCCCCAGGGAGCATTCAGTCCTTGCTGAAGGAGTCCACTTTGAGCACTGAACTGGATTTATAGTGGAGCTTTGCTTTGCTGTCAGTTTTCAGGTAGGGGCTTAAGGTTCCTTGATCCAGAGAAACAAGGACCAGGCGGCAGCTGCACTCAGCCCACTCCCGGAGACCCCTCACAGGAGGGAAGGGCTTACAGCCCCAGGAGGTGCAAAGCACGAAGCGGGCGTGGGAGGGAGGGGTGGGGGGGCCGGGGGGGCGGTTGGGGGTGGGAGGAAGGAGGCTCCAGATGCAGGGGAGGGCGAGCCTATCTCATTTCCCGCCTGGTCCAGCAGCAAGCCGGCTTGCTCTCTAATTTGATCTTTTCTCTGCCTTGGCCAAGGCCAAGTGCATTCCCTGTAGAGCAAGTGTGAAACAATGCAGTTGCTGTTTCAAAGCAGAAAAAAGAGAGTGGTGGTGGGAACATGTGAGGAAAGCATTTTTCCTGATTCATTTTTTTAAATCTATGTGGTGGAAGAAGCAGTCATGAAGATCAAATATGCAGTAAATTCAGAACCGTGAAGGGAAAACATTTTCTATTGTCCTTTAAAATCTTTGACACTTTATCTAATCACTTATTCAGTCACTCAGCAAACTCAGCATATACCCTGATTAGGGCGTGTCTCACTTTGTGCAGCTGGTGTATGTGCTTGTCCCCTAGACCAGAGGGTCTCCAGGGCAGGGACCTTCTCAGTCCATCTTCACATCCCCAGTGGCTAGCACGTTGCCTGGAGGGCAGCCGGCATGCTTCCAGGAGAAGGGAGGTGAGCCCAGATGAATGTCATGGAAAGGCCAAGTCACCTCATCCCGAAAAGGAGCCAATGGATTTAGAAATTAGGAGGCTACTGGTGACCTAGAGGGTATTTGAGGGAGAAGGCAGATTGCAGTTGGGTAAAAAGTAAATGGGAGAAACACTCACTAATGGGCACAAATAAGCGTGTTTTAAAAAATTCATCTAAATGTACATTGTTACATGACTGGTGAAAGAAACTACAGAATGTTATACAGCAGTTAAAAGAATAAAGTAGATTCATATCAGCGTTTTGCAACCTCGGCATTATTGACATTTGGGGTGAATAATTCTTTGTTTTGGGGGCTGCCTGTGTATTGTAGGATGTCTAGCAGCATCCCTGGCCTCTACCTCCTAGATGCCAGGGGCATCTCCGCTCAGGCTGTGACCATCAAAAATGTCTCTAGAAATTGCCCCCATTTGAAGACCACTGCTTTATATGTACTGACCTGGAAAGATCTCCAAGGTAGATCATTGGGTACCAAAAAAAAAAAAAAAAGTGGCAAAGAAGTACATTTTATGATACCATTTATGTAAAAAAGTACTATATATACACACATACATAATTCCATAAATTCATATTATATAAGTATGCACGTCTTCAGTGGTCTAGAAGGACAAAACTGCTAGCAGTGGTCATGTCTGGGGAGGGCCCTGGGGCTGGAGGGGTCACAGTAAATTTTGACTTTATTTGTACTGCCTTGTGTTTTTAAAAAAATGAAAATATACTTTGTGTTAAAATTAAATAGTTTGTAAATGAATGGAAATAGAGGATATGGAGAAAGTACATGCACACTACTCCTTGACAAAGTTTAAAGATGAAGAGAAAGTTGGCTAGAATGAGGCAGAATTAAAGGAAGGAATTTTTAGGATGTGGGAAAATTGAGCACTGCTGACTTTGGTCAAGTTACAATTTTGTTTAAAGCATTATGGGGGGGGGTAACTTCTAGAATGCTTCCACTTATTAGCTTAAGATTTCAATAATGCTTTGCCAGCAATGATTTTCCCACTACAGTTAAATATGCATGAAATGATAGAATTTCTCTTTCTGTTTTTCCACCACATGTTTCTTTAATTTGTGTTTCTTTGGTGTGTGTACAGCTTTCTGTAAGTAAAGTGCTGATGCCATTATGGAAACTGTCACTCTTCAGAGTTGGAAAGACCTGAGAATAAAAGCTGACTTTGACTTGTGTTTGGTCTGGCATGGCTGGGGATACTGCAGGAGTGTATTTGTTTTTCATTAATTTGTTTGTCATTTTTCTCCATGATCTATGGAACATTTATTTCCCCTGAAGCAAATGTCAGAGGTTTCTCTTGGTTCTGCTGGGGTAATGAATTGTTGAGAAAAAGAAATTTTTCTTATATGCTATTTGATTGTGGAAGGAGACATTTTGTGACCTTTTGCTATTTTACAGTGATAATGAATTTCCTGACACACATGGAAACTTTGGGCTTCTTTATTAAAATAATAAAGTTTGAGGAATAACTTTGACCGGGACCTTTGTAGAATTAATCAAATACAGATTTTGGAAAATTGATGAATTTGGTCTTTACAGAGACATTCTAATTTATTCCTGTCACCAAGGCAGTACACAGATCTATACCACGTAGAAACATCAAACAATTAACTACAGATCCAAGTCCCAGAACAGAGATTTAGGCGTGTTTGGTGCGAGGAGGAATAGGCTCAGGGACTGTCAGTCTGATCACAGTGTTGCTTTGTTTCCTTTTCCTTTGTTCCTTTTTTTTTTTAATTGCAAAAGTATTAGTATAACTTGTAAAAAAAATTGGCCTATACTGAACAGAATAAGAAAGATAATAAAAATCATCTATAATTCCACTCTCCAAAGCTAGTGGGCCATCATAACATTTTGGCGTATTCCTTCTAATCCTATTTTGATGCCTATATTTCATGTACAATTGAGTTGATACTGAATATAAAATTTTATATTCCGTGTTTTTTCTCTTAAATATGAGAAACGTTTGTTTTCATATAATGTTTTGTTTCTCATCTCTAAACACTTTAAAGAAAAACTATACTGAGTCCTCTTAGGATGTTCCAAACAAAGGCATCAACTCATGGGGAAAAAAAGCATAGGTTTTCTTCTTCACAATATGATAGGAACATCAGATTCTACCATTTTTCCCTCTAAATGTGGTAAGTGATGATATGTTTTTCAGATGCTCTGAAATTATAGACATGTCTATGTTTTTAATTTTGAGAGGTAGTAAGAGAAAACGAACCTGCTGAGTCCAGGATGCATGACAAGCTCACACGACGACACTAGGTGAGGATGCTCTGTGTTCCTTGGAGGCAAAGTGACAGAGTGACAGGGTTCCCAGCCCCTGCTTTGACCAGCCACATGGATGCATGCATGTCCAAACCCACACCAGAGTAACCTCTCAGTCATTTACAAAGGCACGAGCACAGGGCATCTTCTTTTCCACACAGCCCCTTTAGCCACCGAGTTTCTCCACATGGTCTCTCTGGGGGTTCACTGGAGTTTCTCTGTACTCATCCCCAATAGTCTGCAAGATCAGAGCAATACCTAGAAGGAGTCAGAACCCACAACCAAGGCAGGGTCTCAGAGAATTTGGGTGAAAGAAGTTGGCTACCCCATTCTTGACGTGGGAACCACTTCCTGGGTGGTATGTGCTCAGTTTACTACCATTTTTGGGAAGCTTGGGTTTTCTTCCTGAATGTTGACAGAATGAAAACATCAGGAACAAAGGGGAAAAGAAGCCAAGTTTCTGAGATAAGTTCTAAAATCTTCACGCCTCACTGGCTTGAATATATTCTGAATTTTTTTCAACAAACACCAGATTACTTTAGGATCAGAAAACAATTTGGCATTTGGATAATGAGAAAAACAATGTAAATTGCTCTCCAACTAGGCTAAATAGGAACTTGGGGGGAAATTTATAAAGACCTATAAAACAGTTCTAAGATTTAAGGTCTCGTATCTGTCTTTAACTGCATATCTCACGACAATATTTAATTAGCCTTAAATATTCATGCAAATCTTTTAAATTGTAAATCTTGAACTTCAAATCCGGTAAAAGTCCTTCCTAGCCTAGGGACCGGCTATGCAAAGGATGGTCAGAGAAGCAGCAGCATTGGCACCACCTGAGATCTTGTTAGAAACACTGAATTCAGGCCCCAGCCCAGCCCAGCTGAACTGAGCGATACCCACGTACTCATTCAAGTTTCAGAAGCACTGGTTTAGACTCCGGTAACAGACCAGACTTTTGGAATCCAAGTGTTATCACCTGGTGGTCACAGATGACTTCTTAGGCGATGCAGGAAAGTTGTTAGTACTGTTCACAGGCCGTTTTGCTTCCCCATTAACAACCTAATTTCTAGTTGAATCTTTTCATTGCCACCTCATTGATGGTCAGAAGCTAACCCTGACTGCGGAGACTATAGTTCAGGTAACTATCTGTGATTTTCTGAGGTGGGAAAACAATGCCAAGATGATTATCCTTTGGATTTGGGGTCAGATTAAATGAGAGAAAAGAGGATGCTTGGTGTGAAAACATCTGAACGACTGGAGTGCTCCACTGATAATACAGTGCATTTTGACGGATACGATCGGGAACTTTAAGGAGTGTGTTTTTCTCTCACTTGCTTACTTCTGCTTCTAGAAATAAAGCAGCTTATGTGCGATATAAGTTTTCAAGAGTGCTTACAAGCAGCCTAAGCTCAAGAATATGTTTGCTTTAGCAGTTGGGGGAATTTAAACTCAAACCCAGTTGTTGTTGTTTTTTTTAACATCTTTATTGGAGTATAATTGCTTTACAATGCTGTGTTAGTTTCTGCTTTATAACAGGGTAAATCAGCTATACATATACATATAATCCCATATCTCCTCCCTCTTGCAACTCCCTCCCACCCTCCCTATCCCACCCCTCTAGGTGGTCACAAAGCACCGAGCTGATCTCCCTGTGCTATGCGGCTGCTTCCCACTAGCTAGCTATTTTACGTTTGGTAGTGTATACATGTCCATGCCACTCTCTCACTTCATCCCAGTTTACCCTTCCCCCTCCCCGTGTCCTCAAGTCCATTCTCTACGTCTGCATCTTTATTCCTGTCCTGCCCCTAGGTTCTTCAGAACCTTTTTTTTTTTAATTCCATATATATGTTAGCATATGGTATTTGTTTTCCTTTTTCTGATTTACTTCACTCTGTATGATAGACTCTAGGTCCATCCACCTCACTACAAATAACTCAATTTCGTTCCTTTTTATGGCTGAGTAATATTCCATTGTATATATGTGCCACATCTCCTTTATGCATTCATCTGTCCATGGACACTTAGGTTGCTTCCATGTCCTGGCTATTGCAAACAGAGCTGCAGTGAACATGGTGGTACATGACTCTTTTTGAATTATAACCCAGTTGGTTTTTAATTCAACCTTATCACAAAACTTGATGAAGTGCCATCAAGTTATCTGAGAGAAAGCAGATACTGCACAATGCAAGAGCTGATGTCATCCTTGCAGCTGCCAAACCATCAACAATTTGGAAAGTGAATTTTTTTTAAGGGAAAATATAAAATATGAAAAACATGTAGTTCTTAGATTTGCTTACATGCTCTTCCAAGTGTCTGGTGATTTATGTACCTTTTTTCCATTCTTTTCTAGTTTGGTTTCCACTGTCAATATTTTCATTTTAAAAGAATGTATTGTGCTCAATGAAGAATAAATGTGACCCTTTATAACTTGTAGAAAGATTAAGAAAACTAACCTCACATAAATTTGAAAATATGGTTGAAATTAGAAAAAAGAGAGAAGTTTAGATTTTTCTGTCTCTAACATTAAAAGTTTTAAACATTCGTTATTAACAGAAATCAGGTACTACATTCTAACTTGTCCAAGAAATAACAAAAATCTAACTCTCGACTTTCTTTAAATGAAATATATGTCTTACAAATAATTCTTACACCTCAGGCAAATGATTATAAAGGAGGGTGGAACTTGAGCTGAGTTTCTTTCTCTTTCCTCTTGTATTCTTATTTTCTCTTGTGAGAAAAGAGCTAAAGGTCAGGTAAGTACCAAATTATTATCTGGAAGGAGTGAAGAAAGGCACTGAAACGAATTTTTTCTAAGCGGTCAAAATAATCGTGACTTCCTGTTTAAGTCATTATAAATTATACTAATGTCAGACTCTTATTTACCATCAATTAAGCCAAATCTAAGGTTTTTGTCTTACTTTATGAACAAACATTAGCTATTACAAATCAAGTACTCTGATATCTATATAATCTGTTTTTACAAGATATTTAAATCTTTCCCAAGTCTTTCCTTTTTCCACTTGTTTTTTTTTGTTTGTTTTGCTTTTTGTGTGTGTGTGGTACACGGGCGTCTCACTGTTGTGGCCTCTCCCGTTGCGGAGCACAGGCTCCGGACGTGCAGGCCCAGCGGCCATGGCTCACGGGCCTAGCCGCTCCGTGGCACGCGGAATCTTCCCGCATCGGGGCACGAACCTGCGTCCCCTGCATCGGCAGGCGGACTCTCAACCACTGCGCCACCAGGGAAGTCCTTTCCACTTGTTTTTAAATAAAGAAGGACACGTATTTGACCACTGCTTTTTGTTGTGCCACTGCTCTAGACACTTGGGGACAGTTATGAATACAAAAGACAAAACTGTCTGCCCTTGTGGAATTTGTATTTTAATGGGAGAGGAAGATGATAAATAAGTATTTAAAATATAATTATGCCAGATGGTGATATGCACTCTAAAGAAAAGAAATGCAGGTATGGGGGAGGGGAGGAAGGGTGCCTAGAGAGAGCCTAGAACACAGGGCATTGTCAACATTCGTTTCTTTTCTTTATTTTCTTTCATGTGCTTTCTCTCAATTCCCTTACTTAAATCATGTGTGTACCCTGTTCAAAACTGCTTATGTGGACACGTTTAGGAAAGGGGGCAACTAGCACAGGTATCTAACACCCCTCACATTTTCAAGGGAGGAGTTAAAGCTGGCTGACAGCTCCTTTCCTGAGAAAATAGTCCAGTGCCCCAGGAGATAAGTAAGAGACACACTAGTAGACTTTAACAAACATTTCTAACTCGGAAATCAGGGCAGGTCAGAAGAACAGAATGGAAGCCTCCAAGTGAGAACCTCTTTGATTACTATGGGTCAAGAGTATTAGAAATCACCTATGCCAGGAAGCCCAAGAGCATCTCTAGCACACTAGATGGGAAGATTGCATGCAGGGGGTCCATCCTAATATGGGGTACAGTAGCACAAGGAGAGGAACCTGCATACCTGGAACAGAATCTGGGTAGATGAGAAATGACCATAAAACTGACTCCACATCAATGGCTACATCAGATACAAAGAGATCACCTACAGATTATTTTCCCTTATTAGGATGGCTCAGTGCACCAGACCACTCCTCCTCAGACACTGGCTATTAGATCACTGAACTAGTTCTCTACACCTCATGTAAACTAGTTCTTCTGTTTTTATAGCTGAGATTATTCCAACAACATACAGAGACGGAACCCAAAGATAATCCATCTACGCCATTTTTAGCAAAAACCAGCTAATTTACACTCAGTAACAAAACAATGCCAACGTGGAACATATTAAAATATACAGAAATATGAAACTATTTCACAACATAAAAGAAGGAGATGAACATACCACTGGAGGCAGAGGCACGGCATACCTGAAAACTATTTAGAGAAAGAGGAAGCTGTCAGCATCAATTTTGTATACTTCATACAATCAAGTGAAATATTAACTCTGTGAAGGAAGAAGCAAAAGATATAACAATAAATCTGGTAATTTTTTTCTTAATAAAAAGAGCTGGGAAGCCTACAGAAAGGCAGTGAGGAAAGATAATTGCCATCTTACATTTTGAAAAGCCATTGGAAGCATAAAAGAGAAGTAGAATGAGATCTGTGAAAAAATAAAATAAAATCAGCAAAGTGGAACTCACCCCAGACTATACGGGAAAAGGGCAAAGACATAAAAATGAGAAGTGAAAAAACATATATATGAAGGAAAAATTTATCTAACACACATGTAAGTTGTGTTACTGCTCAAAAGACCAGAGTACATTTAACAGAGATAAAATCCAAAGACAGATCAGATAAAAACCTCCCTGGGGTTTAAAACAAACAAACAAACAAACCCTGACTTGTGCAGTGCTCACTGTGTACCAGGAAACGCTGATGAACTAAATCCAAACTACATTGGTAATATAAATATTTTTAACTATCAGTACCAAAGACAGAACACTATAATTATCTAGGCAGAGGGAGAAAAACTGGATACCTGCAAAGCAAGGCTATCAGGGTGTACTGAGGTTACTTTTCTGTAATAATAAACTTCAGAGACCATAAGCAATGTCTAAAGAATTGTGAAGGGAAAAATTGTGACCTTGGAATTATTTACCCAACAAAGTTGTCATTATGCATGAAAGTAACAGAAAGATTCTCAAATATTCAAGGCCTCAGAAAGCACACCACCCATGAAATTTCCATTGAAAGAAGATAATTCAAAGATGTACCTAAACCAACCAAAAAAAGAATCAAAATGAAATTTCTATCTCAAGATAAAATTAGTTATAGTAAAAGGAAGCAAACATTGAAATCTATAAAAGTAATTTACATAAAATTAAATTTGTTCTTCACTCCTGCACCCTGGGATCACTTCCCAAGTAAACTGACTACATTCAAGTCTTTGTCTCATGTTCTACATTTTTGTGAATCAAAACTAAGACAGTGAACAAGAATGAATAATTCAATACACGATGCTGAAAATATTAACTGAATAAAAAAAATAGTTCTCTAACTGATGCCTCATAGTCAATGTTCATTTCTGGCTGTATGGTGAACTACAAATCTCAATAGAACCTCCCTCCAAAAACAGCAAAACAAGCTATATAAGTTTATTTTTAAAAGAAAAAAATTCAAATGCATTGGTGATGTTAAGAAATTAACCTTGGGACTTCCCTGGTGGTGCAATGGTTAAGAAACCACCTGACAATGCAGGGGGCATGGGTTCTAGCCCTGGTCCGGGAAGATCCCACATGCTGCAGAGCAACTAAGCCTGTGAACCACAACTACTGAGCCCACGTGCCACAACTACTGAGCCCATGTGCTGCAACTACTGAACCCCCATGCCTCAAGCCTGTGCTCCATAACAAGAAAAGCCATTGCAACGAGAAACCTGTGCACTGCAACCAACAGGAGCCCCTGATAGCCTCAACTAGAGAAAGCCTGCACGCAGCAACGAAGACCCAACACAGCCAATAAATAAATAAAATTAAAATAAATAAATAAAATTTTAAAAAAAGAAATTAACCTTGAAAATTATAAGGTGAGGACTGCTGCTTCCAACCAAGTAGGAGAAATAGGAATGGTGGTTGAAAGGTACAAACTTCCAATTATAGGATTCAAAAGTTCTGGGGACCTAAAGTATGTATGCTGAATATAGATAACAATACAGTATTGTATACTTGAAAGTTACTAAAAGAGTAAACATAGGAGATTGGTTCAAGACGGCGGAGTAGAAGGATGTGCGCTTACTCCCTCGTGCGAGAGCACTGGAATCACAACTAACTGCTGAACAATCATTAACAGGAAGACACTGGAACTCACCAGAAAAGATAACCCACGTCCAAAGACAAAGGAGAAGCAACAATGAGAAGGTAGGAGGGGCACAATCACAATAAAATCAAATCCCATAACTGGTGGGTGGGTGACTCACAAATTGGAGAAGACTTATACCACAGAAGTCCACCCACTGGAGTGAAGGTTCTGAGCCCCACGTCAGGCTTCCAAACCTGAGGGTCTGGCAACGGGAGGAGGAATTCCTAGATAATCAGACTTTGAAGGTTAGCGGGATTTGATTGCAGGACTTCGACAGGACTAGGGGAAACAGAGACTCCACTCTTGGAGGGCACACATGAAGTAGTGTGCACATCGGGACCCAGGGGAAGGAGCAGTGACCCCACAGAACACTGAACCAGACCTACCTACTAGTGTTGGAGGGTCTCCTGCATAGGTGGGGGGGTGGTTGTGGCTCACCACAGGGACAAGGACACTGGGAACAGAAGTTCTGGGAAGTACTCCTTGGCGTGAGCCCTCCCAGAAACCGCCATTAGCCCCACCAAAAGCCGGGTAGGCTCCAGTGTTGCGTCGCCTCAGGCCAAACAACCAACAAGGAGGGAACCCAGCCCCACCAATCAGCAGACAAGCAGATTAAAGTTTTACTGAGCTCTGCCCACCAGAGCAACTGCCCGCTCTGCCCACCACCAGTCCTTCCCATCAGGAAACTGCACAAGCTTCTTAGATAGCCTCATCCACCAGAGGGCAGATAGCAGAAGCAAGAACTACAATCCTGCAGCCTGTGGAACAAAAACCACATTCACAGAAAGATAGACAAGATGAAAAGGCAGAGCGCTATGTACCAGATGAAGGAACAAGATAAAACCCCAGAAAAACAACTAAATGAAGTGGAGATAAGCAACCTTCCAGAAAAAGAATTCAGAATAATGAGAGTGAAGATGATCCAGGACCACGAAAAAAGAATGGAGGCAAAGATCGAGAAAACGCAAGAAATGTTTAACAAAGACCCAGAAGAATTAAAGAACAAACACCTAGAAGAATTAAAGAACAAACAAGCAGAGATGAACATTACAATAACTGAAATGAAAAATACACTAGAAGGAATCAATAGCAGAATAACTGAGGCAGAAGAACGGATAAGTGACCTGGAAGACAGAATGGTGGAATTCACTGCCACGGACAGAATAAAGAAAAAGAATGAAAAGAAATGAAGACAGCCTAAGAGACCTCTGGGAAAACATTAAACTCACCGACATTTGCATTCTAGGGGTCCCAGAAGGAGAAGAGAGAGAGAAAGGACCCAAGAAAATATTTGAAGAGATTATAGCCGAAAACTTCCCTAACATAGGAAAGGAAATAGCCACCCAAGTCCAGGAAGCTCAGAGAGTCCCAGGCAGGAAAAACCCAAGGAGAAACACATCGAGACACATAGTAATCAAACTGACAAATATTAAAGACAAAGAAAAATTATTGAAAGCAACAAGGGAAAACAACAAATAACATACAAGGGAACTCTCACAAGGTTAACAGCTGATTTCTCAGCAGAACCTCTACAAGCCAGAAGGGAGTGGCATAATATATTTAAAGTGATGAAAGGGAAGAAACTACAACCAAGATTACTCTACCCGGCAAGGATCTCATTCAGATTCGATGGAGAAATCAAATCAGACAAGCAAAAGCTAAGACAATTCAGCACCACCAAACCAGCTCTACAACAAATGCTAAAGGAACTTCTCTAAGTGGGAAACACTAGAGAAGAAAAGGACCTAGAAAAACAAACCCATAACAATTAAGAAAATGGTCATAGGAACATACATATTGATAAATACATTAAACGTGAATGGATTAAATGCTCCAACCAAAAGACACAGGCTTGCTGAATGGATACAAAAACAAGACCCATATATATGCTGTCTACAAGAGACCCACTTCAGACCTAGGGATACATACAGACTGAAAGTGAGGAGATGGAAAACGATATTCCATACAAATGGATATCAAAAGAAAGCTGGAGTAGCAATACTCATATCAGATAAAATAGAATGTTATAAGAGACAAGGAAGGACACTACACAATGATCAAGGGATCAATCCAGAAAGAAGATATAACAATTATAAATATATATGCACCCAACATAGGAGCACCTCAATACATAACGCAACGGCTAACAGCTATAACAGAGGAAATCAACAGTAACACAATAATAGTGGGGGACTTTAACACTTCACTTACACCAATGGGCAGATCATCCAAACATAAAATTAATAAGGAAACACAAGCTTAAAATGACACAATAGACCAGCTAGATTTACTTGATATTTATAGGACATTCCATCCAAAAACAGCAGATTACACTTTCTTCTCAAGTGCACGCAGAACATCCTCCAGGATAGATCACATCTTGGGTCACAAATCAAACCACAGCAATTTAAGAAAATCGAAATCATATCAAGCATCTTTTCTGACCACAATGTTATGACATTAGAAATCAATTACAGGGAAAAAAATGTTAAAAACATAGACACATGGAGGCTAAACAATACATTACTAAACAACCAAGAGATCATTGAAGAAATCAAAGAGGAAATCAAAAAATAGCTAAAGACAAATTACAATGAAAACATGATGATCCAAAACCTATGGGATGCGGCAAAAGCAGTACTAAGAGGGAAGTTTATAGCAATACAATCCTACCTCAAGAAACAAGAAAAATCTCAAATAAACAATCTAACCTTACAGCTAAAGGAACTAGAAAAAGAAGAATAAACAAAACCCAAAATTAGCAGAAGGAAAGAAATCATAAAGATCGGAGCAGAAATAAATGAAATAGAAACAAAGAAAACAATAGCAAAGATCAATAAAACTAAAAGCTGGTTCTCTGAGAATAAACAAAATTGATAAGCCTTTAGCCAGACTCATCAAGAAGAAGAGGGAGAGGACTCAAATCAATAAAATTAGAAGTGAAAAAGGAGAAGTTACAACAGACACTGCAGAAATACAAACCATCCTAAGAGACTACTACAAGCAACTCTATGCCAATAAAATGGACAACCTGGAAGAAATGGACAAATTCTTAGAAAGGTATAACCTTCCAAGACTGAACCAGAAAGAAATAGAAAATATGAACAGACCAATCACAAGTAATGAAATTGAAAGTGTGATTAAAAATCTTCCAGCAAACAAGAGTCCAGGATCAGATGGCTTCACAGGTGAATTCTATCAAACATTTAGTGAAGAGCTAACACCCATCCTTCTCAAAGTCTTCCAAACAATTGCAGAGGAAGGAACACTCCCAAACTCATTCTATGAGGCCACCATCACCGTGATACCAAAACCAGACAAAGATACTACAAAAAGAGAAAATTACAGACCAATATCACTGATGAATATAGATGCAAAAATCTTCAACAACATACTAGCAAACAGAATCCAACAACACATTAAAAGGATCATACACATTGATCAAGTGAGATATATCCCAGGGATGCAAGGATTCTTCAATATTTGCAAATCAATCCATGTGATACACCATGTTAACACATTGAAGAAGAAAAACTATATGATCATCTCAATAGATCCAGAAAAAGCTTTTGACAAAATTCAACACCCATTTATGATAAAAACTCTCCAGAAAGTGGGCATAGAGGGAACGCACCTCAACATAATAAAGGCCATATACGAAAAATCCACAGCAAACATTATTCTCAATGGTGAAAAACTGAATGCATTTCCTCGAAGATCAGGAACAAGACAAGGATGTCCATTCTCGCCACTATTATTCAACACAGTTTTGGAAGTCCTAGCCATGGCAATCAGAGAAGAAAAAGAAATAAAAGGAATACAAATTGGAAAAGAAGAAGTAAAACTGTCACTGTTTTCAGATGACATGATACTATACATAGAGAATCCTAAAGATGCCACTAGAAAACTACTAGAGCTAATCAATGAATTTGGTAAAGTTGCAAGATACAAAATAAATGCACAGAAATCTCTTGCATTCCTATACACAAAAGATGAAAAATCTGAAAGAGAAATTAAGGAAACACCCCCATTTACCACTGCAAGAAAAAGAATAATATACCTAGGAATAAACCTACCTAGGGAGACAAAAGACCTGTATGCAGAAAACTATAAGACACTGATGAAAGAAATTAAAGATGATACAAACAGATGGAGAGATATACCAGGTTCTTGGATTGGAAGAATCAATATTGTGAAAACGACTAAACTACACAAAGCAATCTACAGATTCAATGCAATCCCTATCAAATTACCAATGGCATTTTTTACAGAACTAGAAAAAGAAACTTAACATTTGTATGGAGACACAAAAGACCCCAAATAGCCATAGCAGTCTTGAGGGAAAAAAATGGAGCTGGAGGAATCAGACTCCCTGACTTCAGACTATATTACAAAGCTACAGTTATCGAGACAATATGGTACTGGCACAAAAACAGAAATATAGATCAATGGAACAGGATAGAAAGCCCAGAGATAAACCCATGCACATATGGTCACGTTATCTTTGATAAAGGAGGCAGGAATGTACAGTGGAGAAAGGACAGCCTCTTCAATAAGTGGTGCTGGGAAAACTGGACAGGTACATGTAAAAGTATGAGATTAGAACACTTCCTAACACCATGCACAAAAATAAGCTCAAAATGGATTAAAGACCTAAATGTAAGGCCAGAAACTATCAAACTCTTAGAGGAAAACATAGGCAGAACACTCTATGACATAAATCACATCAAGATCCTTTTTGACCCACCTCCTAGAGAAATGGAAATAAAAACAAAAATAAACACATGGGACGTAATGAAACTTCAAAGCTTTTGCACAGCAAAGGAAACCATAAACAAGACCAAAAGACAACCCTCAGAATGGGAGAAAATATTTGCAAACGAAGCAACTGACAAAGGATTAATCTCCAAAATTTACAAGCAGCACACACAGCTCAATATCAAAAAAACAAACAACCCAATCCAAAAATGGGCAGAAGACCTAAACAGACATTTCTCCAAAGAAGATATACAGATTGCCAACAAACACATGAAAGAATGCTCAACATCACTAATCATGAGAGAAATGCAAATCAAAACTACAATGAGGTATCACCTCACATCAGTCAGATGGCCATCATCAAAAAATCTACAAACACTAACTGCTGGAGAGGGTGTGGAGAAAAGGGAACCCTCTTGCACTGTTGGTGGGAATGTAAACTGATACAGCCACTATGGAGAACAGTTTGGAGTTTCCTTAAAAAACTAAAAATAGAACTACCATACGACCTAGCAATCCCACTACTGGGCATATACCCTGAGAAAACCATAATTCAAAGAGTCATGTACCACAATGTTCATTGCAGGTCTATTTACAATAGCCAGGACATGGAAGCAACCTAAGTGTCCATTGGCAAATGAATGAAGAAAATGTGGCACATATATACAATGGAATACTAGTCAGCCATAAAAGGAAATGAAATTGAGTTATTTGTAGTGAGATGGATGGACCTAGAATCTGTCATACAGAGCAAAGTAACTCAGAAAGAGAAAAACAAATACAGTATGTTAACACATATATATGGAATATAAAAAAAAAATGGTCATGAAGAACCTAGGGGCAGGATGGGAATAAAGATGCAGACCTAGTAGAGAATGGACTTGAGGACGTGGGGAGGGGGAAGGGTAACCTGGGAGAAAGTGAGAGAGTGGCATGGACATATATACACTACTAAATGTAAAACCGATAGCTAGTGGGAAACAGCCACATAGCACAGGGAGATCAGCTCGGTGCTTTGTGACCACCTAGAGGGGTGGGATAGGGAGGGTGGGAGGGAGATGCAAGAGGGAAGAGATATGGGGATATATATATATATGTATAGCTGATTTACTTTGTTATAAAGCAGAAACTAACACACCATTGTAAAGCAATTATACTCCAATAAAGATGTTTAAAAAAATAAAATGATAATATTAAAAAAGGAAAAAAAATTAGGTAATGAAATAATATATCAGATGATCTGCATTCTGTAAGAATGTGTGTGCATATGTGTATGTCTGTCTGTGAGTGAGCGTGTGGAGGGGAGAGAGAGAGAGAAGAGAAAAAGCACACCAAACATTAATATTAACAATGCTTTCTTTGGGGTGGCAGGATAGTGGAATTAGAGTGATTTTTACATTTATCCCTGAGCGTTTCTATATTTTTCAAAATTTCTAAACAAATACCCTCCCATGTATTATTTGTGTAAAAAACAAACAGGGAGCTTCCCACTGCTAACAGGATCAAGGCTAATCTCCTTTGTCTAACACCCTATCCTTATTTATCTTTTGCATCTCTTCTTTCCTGCCTTCCCTTTGCCACCCAGAACAATTTTACTCACACACCCTTTTACTGACACACTTCTTCATCCTGGGATTGATCTCCACTTCAGGAAATCTTACAACCATGTTCAGAGCAAGGCTCCCTTCCTTTCACGAACTAGCCTTGCACAGCAAGGGCAATGACCTGGCAGTTAATCAAGCAGAACTGGTAACATCTCTACCACGGTTGACTTCAACTGTATTTGATTCTCTTTTAACTTTTTGTATGTTTTTTTTCTTCTCTTCAACTCGATTATAAGCACTCTTTGTATTTTTCATCAAGTCTAGTGCAACAGAGTAGTTATCTGTGGTAGACAAAATAATGGTCCCCCAAAGATATCACCTGTAAGCAAGTGACCAGAACCTGTATGTGAGGTTAGATGGCAAAGGGGAATTCATACTGCAGATGGAGTTAAGGTTGCTAATCAGGTGACTTTAAAATAGGGAGAGTATCCTGGATTATCCAGCTGGGACTAATGTAAGCACAAGAGTTCTTAAGTGGCAGAGATGGATGGAAGAGGTCAGAGGAGGAGATGTGATGACGGAAGCAAGGCTGGAGTGATGTGCTCTGAGAAGGACTCAACTCTTCACTGCTGGTTTTGAAGATGGAAGAAGGAGAAGATGGAAGAAGGAGGCTGCGTACCCAGCAAGGCAGGCAGCCTCTCAAGGCTGGAAAAGACAAGGAAATGGATTGTCCCTTAGAGCCTCTGGAAAGGAATGCTGCCCTGCTGACACCCTGCATTTCTGTCCAGTGAGATCCATATTTTTTTTTTTGCAGTACGCGGGCCTCTCACTGTTGTGGTCTCTCCCGTTGCGGAGCACAGGCTCCGGACGCGCAGGCTCAGCGGCCATGGCTCACGGGCCCAGCCGCTCTGCGGCATGTGGGATCCTCCTGGACCGGGGCGTGAACCCGTGTCCCCTGCATCGGCAGGCGGACTCTCAACCACTGCACCACCAGGGAAGCCCCTGAGATCCATATTTTAACCCAGATAAATTTCTGTTGGTTTAAGTCGTTCAGTTTATGGTGATTTGGTCCAGCACCGATAGAAAATTAATACAATGTTAACTATTATTTTCTTTCATTCACATTAAAATTAAGAAAGATAAAACCAAAGTTGTTGAAATAATAAATTTAAAACTATACATTCTGAGGAAGTCTACCTTAATCACCCCAAATGCCTCTCATTATTTCTTCATTTCTCCTTATGCCTATGTGTTTGATTTATTATTGCTTATCATTTGTTGCTACTTTATTTTATAATTGTGTTAATACCATTTCATGGGCATATATATTTTTCCTCTGATTCAAAAGGCTCTTCAGAAGCACGGACCATGTATTTATTCTCTAGGTATTTGCTGCCAGTGGTAGCAGATTTTATTCTATAAATGCCTGATTACTAACATCTTACATTATGGGTTACTTAAGGCAGACCATGTCCTCAGCTTTCTGCAGCGTACTTCTCAGAAATGTTTTAAAAAGTTTCATTTCAGCCTTACACAAAAGTACCCTAAAGCCCGTAAAAAATCTGACCAGATTAGTCAACATTTAGAAAGTGGACTTAATACACTTTAATTCCACTGGATTTGTCCCATAAAATTTAGTGAGGTTTTATGTTTTTCCAGAATTTTACGGTTGACAATTTCAAGAACGGTATATATCTTTACCCTTACAGGCTGTAAGACTGGGGAATTGAGGTAGGAAGATGTCTGGTCTAGACTGGGAGAGAAAGGAGACAGTCTGGACATCCCCAAATCTTGAAGAGACCTGGGTACAAAGAAGGCTCCAGTGTGGAGGGTGGAGTGGGCACAGGGGCTGGACCTGAAAGGGACTATTTGGACGGTAGTCTATTTCTGTGTTGAGTATCAAAATCAGCATAGACCTTCTAATAAACTAGAATTGTCAGGCTACTCTTGGAAGCCATTGCTAAAATTTCTAAGCTCTACCAGAATTAAAGAAAAGTAACCAAATAAATAAGCGGTCAGTTGGGAATGAGAGGATTTGGCATCATCGTAACCCTGGGGGAAGAAAGAAAAGCTGATGTGTAAATGGGGTTTTGGGCAAGTAACCACATGGCCAGATGCCCTTCTCCCAGAGGTAGGCCCAGCCCAAGCCCTTCAAGTCAGTTTCTGTTATCTGGCCCTGAGAAGTCTTAAAAAAGGTGCTTACCCTGATTTCTCCAAACATAAAATTGGGGCAGTGGGATTTGCCATTTCTGTGTAGTCTAGGCCTGTGGTGAGGATTAATTAGTGTTTTTAAAGTGCTGTGGGTTGGGTTTGGTTTATTTATTTTCTCAGGACGAAAGCCAGTACGCCAGCACCAAGTGTTAACAACGAAGGTTTGATGTGTGTTACTTGAGATGCACTGTGTGAAGTGGGGCGGATGGGAAACGAAGCTTGTGGGACTGCCTTCGGCATCAAAAAGGCCACATTTCCAAACCCATTTAGTACTCCCCAAAGTGAAGGAGGCAGAATAAAAGGCTTTGAAAATTAAAAAGGAGAAAAGTTATCTGTGTTTAGGCTCTGGGATTGAGGGTATGTACCAACCCAGACCAAGGAAAATTTGACGAGCTGCTACAGAAAAATATTGGCAGCTAGAGAAGACACAAAATTCTGCTAACTTTGTGGCAAGCTGTAAAATGAGCTCCTATATTTGATAGAAAGAATGGAACTCAGGCAGTCAGGGTATCAGGGCTAATAGCTGAGGACAAATGCTGTCACATGCTAGCTTCTCTGACCCAGGACAGGTGGGCATAGGGACCAAGAACTCTGGTATGGCCCATACCTCCACTCACTAAGAACCCAGCAACCTTCTAGATATTACAATCTCATAAGAACCCTCTAAGCTAGTTTTTAGAAATAAATCTTTATGGCTTTATTCCCGATTATGGAAGTAATGCGTGCTCATTACTAAAAAATAAAACTGCAGAAATACATAACATAAAAAGTGCAGACACTGCACCTCCAATCCAGCAGCCAGGATATAGGCTGTTAGTTATTGTTTGGACATATTTACAGGTGATAGCTATAACTGTCTCCAATTTATAGGTGATGAAACAGATAACTCAAAGAACTTATCCACTGGCTCACAGGAAATAAGTCAAAGCTGGAATTCAAATTCAGGTCTTTCTGACACCTCGGAACTCTGTATGTTCCATTAGGCTACACTGCCCTATCCCCACACCCTGCTCCCTCATCCCACCACCATCCTCAAAAGTAATTACTACAAGGCACCAACCGGGTTTCCATAACTAGCTTTACAAAGAGGAGCTTCCATCACCCACAGCGTCAGGTTACATGTGAAATAGCAAGGTTAGTGCCACAAGGAGATCTGTTTTCCCAGCCTTGTTTAAACGTATAATCCTCCATCAACATGCTGTTATTTGAGTGAGATGATTATACTTTTCCATCAAAATCAGGGTAGAACAGAAAGCAAAGAGACCCCTGAAGTCAGTAGATCATATCTTATATGTGAGGCCTGGACCTGGAGGGCTCTGGGTTCCAGGTTCCAGGTCTGTTATCTCTTAGTTGTTTGTGACCTGGTGCCTCAGTTTCTCCATCTGGATTGTAAAGCGGGTGGATGAACTGACTGCCAATGTGCCTTCTAGTGGCTGGAATGATGGGCAATCTCACTGATGGCTGGTGGGCCTCATGTATCCCATCTAACTTCTAAAATTCTGCTCAACATCTCATTTCTGGCTGAAAGACAGAAAGTTGTCCTGTGTTGTGACTTCTCAAATATGCCCAGAAAGAAATGAACATGCTTTGAAAATAATGTATAAGGTTATTGTTCTTCTTTTTTTTTTTTTTGCAGTACGCGGGCCTCTCACTGCTGTGGCCTCTCCCGTTGCAGAGCACAGGCTCCAGACGCGCAGGCTCAGCGACCATGGCTCACGGGCCCAGGCGCTCCGCGGCATGCGGGATCCTCCCGGACCGGGGCACGAACCCGTGTCCCCTGCATCGGCAGGCGGACTCTCAACCACTGCGCCACCAGGGAAGCCCTTGCTAGAGTTATTCTAATTAAATGAGTGGATGATAACGAATTTAAATGACTAGTTTATTAGCACTCATTCTTTCAGTATGTCTAAATCTCCTATACATGAGGCATCGAGAGAGCTATGCTGATGAAACCTTGCCCTCCATGAATATAAATAACTACAGTATGAAGAAGCAAGAGCTCAGTGTCTCAGGATGCTCCGGAGAAACTCAAGGGACTCTAGTTTGCAGGAATCAGGCAGGGCTTCATGGAGCAGTAGGGATGTGACCTGGGCCCCCGAGAAGGGTCAGAGTAGCAAAGGAAGATGGTGGACGGCATTGCAATGGTGCTGAGGGGTTGCTTCGGCGGAAAGACAGAGGTTGTAAGAGGTAGGCTAAGGAATCTGCCTGTGGCTGTAGGCAGTTGGCAACCACTGACAGCCATCAAGCAGGGAAGTGAGGGGCTGTGTCTGTGTTCTCTTCCAACAAAACCTAAAGCCTACGTGATTTCCAGTACGTACAACTGTACCTAGCACGTCGTGGGCAGGCAGAATCTCCCGAATGAATCATCTCAGAAATGGCAACCTTATGTCAGGGAATGGATTTGAATTTGCTCTTAAGAGGAAACACGGAGCAGCGCCAAGCATGCAAACCTGGACGACTCTTGGATCTCGAGTATGGACCTGGCAATTTCAGCCCAGAAAATGCACGCGTGAGAGAGGGGAGGGAGCGAATACTGTTCTTTCACCCTGTAATCACGAGCAGAAATAACATCCCATTATAACCTTTAAAGAGAAGAGGCCCTTTCAATGAAATAGTAGCAATGCTGTACAGAATCACTTTGAAGACTTGGCCTTTGGTGTGGAAAATGCTAACATCTGTCAGGGCCCTTCGTCTCTAATCAAGCTTCTGCCAGCAGAGTCTAAGTGCTCTCTATGTGTGCACGTGTGTAGGGTTATCTACGTACACGTTACACAATTGGACAGACGTGAGAATTCTGACGATTCACAGAATGCCACGTCTGACTTCCAAGGTGAGCTGTGCTCACAGGTGGAGGTGGTAGCATCTTTACCTCAGAACAGCCCAGGTCAAGCCTGGGGCCTGTAGGATGAGAATATATATATTTTCTCTAAGGCAAACTAATGCCTTTGAAATCATTTCTCCTGGTTTGAGGTAGGCTGACTAGAACCGAGGGGAGCCACAGAGCTTGGAGCTGGAGTGCCTCGGAATCAGGGTGAGTGGAATTCACACCTGTAGGACCTCGGAGCCTAATCTGGAATCACAGCTGCTCCCCACCACGTTGGATGTTTTCAGCCTTTCCCATTACATCAGCTTAAACGGTACCGTCCCCTTCCCTCAGGCTCCCGCCCAGGTTTCCTCTACAGCCCACTCTGTACTGCTGAAGAAAGACACTGAGTCAGGTCAGCCTGCTAGAAAGAAACACTTTAAAGAAATGGGGGGGGGGGGCGGGCGGGGGGGCGTCCACAGGGGGAGAATAAATCTTAGGATCTTAGAAAGGAAGGAGGAAAGAAAAAGATACTATGTGAGAACATGTCCATGCAAGGTCACCTGAGAACAAAACCTCTGAAGATGAATAAAAAGTCTCCTCAAAGCACACAGGAAAGCAATTACAGCCCCCATGTGTGACACTGGCCATGGGAGCCGGTGGCAGGGGAGATAAAAGTAGAGCCAGATTTGGGGGCACTAAGAGAGCCCGTGACCAATGCAACAATGAAAGGGAGCCTTCCAGGAAGGCAGGGATGGGAACAGAGCACAAAGAACAGGAAGAAGCAGCAGCGCCCTCAACTCAGAGGGGAAGTCAGGCTGAGCTGAGACTGGGGCAGGGGCTTTGTCCATATGTATTTGTCCATCAGGGAGGTCTCGGGGAAAGGAATGAGGAGGGCAGGGAAAATGCCACATCATCTGATATTTTCAATTAGGGGAAGGGTGAGGGTGGGCATTTATATGCTGAATAAATTGTTTCAAATATCTGTATGTGATAATGTTAATTAAAATAAAAAGTAGCTTGTGAGTGTTATTTTTTTTTTTAGGCACAAAAGGTAGGATGGGAGCTCAGGGTTTAAGAGGAGAGTGTGAGTTGCCATCTGGAGGCACTTTTAGGTTCAAGTCTAAGAGACAATAAAACAGAGACTTTAACCTGTTGATCTGTTCATCATTAACAAATATTTATTGAGAACTTCGTATGATGGTAGGCCTCGTGCTATGCACTGGGAATGCGGCAGTAAATGAAAAGGGTACAGATCCTGTCTTCATGGAGTTTCTATGCTTTTTTTGGATTTTACATTTTACTGTTAATATTTAAAATTGTGGTAAAATATACATAACATGAAATTTACCGTCTTAACCACCATAGTTCAGTGGCATTAAGTGTATTCACATTGTTATGCTACTATCACCACCATCCAGCTCCAGAACTCTTTTCATCTTGTGAAACTGAAACTCTATACCCACTAAAAAGCAGCAACTCCCATTCCCCTCTCCACCTAATCCCTAGAAACCACCATGTTACTTTTTGTCTCTGAATTTGACTATTCTCCGTACCTCCTGTAAGCGGAATCATACAGTACTTGTCTTTTTGTGATTGGCTTATTTCATTTACCATACTGTCCTCAAGTTTTAACCATGTTGCAGCATATGTTAGAATTTCCTTTCTTTTTAAGGCTGAATAATAATATTCCATTGTATGTATGTCACACATTTTGTTTATCCATTCCTCTGTCAATGGACATTTGGGTGGCTTCCACCTTTTGGCTATTGTGAATAGCGCTGTTCAAGTCCCTGGTTTCAGTTCTTTGGGGGTATATATCCAGGTATGGAATTGCTGGATCATACGGTAGTCCTGTTTTTAATTTTTTGAGGAATTGCTATACTGTTTCCATAGCAGCTATACCATTTTACATTCCCACTAGCAATGCACAAGGGTTCCAGTTTCTCCACATCTCCATCAATTGTTGTTATTTTCCTTCCTCCATTCCTTCCTTTCTGTCTGTAGCCATTCCAATGGGTAGGATCTATGGTTCTTCGAGACATCTTTATGCTTTATTGTAGAATCTCCTGGTCTACGGGAGATTCTATGACTTCTGGGGTGTGTTTGTGTATGTGTGCGTGTGTGTACACTAGTCTTTTTTGGAAATATTTTTACTATTAGTACCCAAGCCACAACCTACCAAGAGTATGTGGCCATGAAAAAACCCTAACTCCACAAGTAGGAAGGGCCTCTGCGGGTGCCCTCTACTCTTAGAATAAGAGGGAGGTGATATAGATGTTAAAACCCAAGAGGCCAGATTTTGAGGGATCTGGTCCTACTTGGAAGGGAGGGCTTCCCTGGGAAAAGTCTAACATCGATTCCTCTAATTCATGACAGGAGGAGACATTGGTCCACCACTGCCGACAAGACCAGCTAAAGGAGACAGTGCAGGTGAAAAACCGGAATGATGCAGTGATGTTTTAGAATGGGGATCAGAAAGGTGGGCAGGATGTAGTAACAGCAAAATCATATAATATTCACATTACTCTAGTGCTTATAATGTTTCTAACATTATCACGTGTATTCATCTATTTACAGCCATGTCTTTGGCTACACCACTGCTTATTAACATGTGCACCTTTTCCAGCAGGGTGAAAAAGGAGAAAGTGAGGAAGCAGCTTGCTCCCTTGAGGTCCTGTGTATACAGAAACCCATAGAATGCTGAAGCTAGAAGGGACCTTAGAGGTCACTTAATTCAGTCTTCACCTCACAGATGAGGAAGTGACGAAGTGGCTTTGGGGAAGGTGGAGGTGGAATATTACTCTCTTCTCCCATAAGTAAGTACACATCATCTGGGAAGTGCTGGAGTTAGAAACCAAAGACCTGTTTCTGTGATAACTGCCAATCCTTCATTGATACCCTAGATTGGCTGCTTTCTGATTTTATTCCACAACAGCCTCTAGAATATGTTTTATAGTCATAAAAAATATTCTGTGAATATATCATGCAGACTTGGCTGTCCTATAAATACATATTTTCTTGTAGCTGGATTTAATTTTTCCCCCACAAACTAACTGCCCAGAAAAGGAACTGGGCTTGTATCACCATCCTCTGGAGTGCAGGACCCCAAAGATAACTCCCCTTTTTCCTAATTCTGCCACACAGTGGTGTGAAATGGATATAAAAACAGGGCAGAAAAGGCACCCCCCCACCCCCCGTATTGCCCACGCATAAGAGGAGGCGGCACCTTGCCCCCCACAGGTACACACAGTAGGGGACACCCTGTTTTTGTGAACCAACAGTGAATGTGGCTCTTTGTCAATGGCAGGGCCTGACAACGTCCCTCATTACATTCAGGGTTAGAGCAAGAGTCCCCAGGCTGGCAGGAAAGGCCAACAGGAAGGCCTGGAGTGGACTCCTAGGAGGGGGGGAGGAGCAGCAGTCAGCCAGAAAGTGTCTCTGAATTTGTGACAGCAGCAAAGGGTCTCAGTAAGTCCAGCAATTAACATATGGGAAACTAAGTGGAAGAAAAGTGAAGGGACTCGCTCAAGACCTTACAATCTATGAGGGGCAAGGCTAAGACAGTTCTGTCTTCTGATTTCCATGCCCCAATTCTTACACTGGTGAAACTTTCTGCCCGTGCTATTACTTTGCTAGAGGCACTTGAGGGGACGCAAAAATCACAGCAGGTTATGCTAAGAAGCCCGCGGCAAGCGGCACTATGGTCACTATGGGCGTATAGTTCTCAAGCTCCCATTTCTGATGCCATGACAAAATGCCGCTTAGTGAGTGAAGGGGGCTTAAGGCTTTTCACTTGTAGATGGAACTTAGTGGATGAGGACAGCTTAAAACCACTGTAATGTGGGCAAGCACATTCAGCACATCCCTGGAGGTTATGCAGGGCTTTGCAGTGCATTAAATTACTCAGAAGCTGTAAAAACCATTCCTGCCTCCCTTCTGGCCACCCTGAGGGATTCTGATATGACTGGCTCCTGGTTAGCAATCACTTCTGCAGTGAGCCGGTTACAGACTGGAATGTATCATATCCCTAGGTGTGCTGGGGCAGAGAAAAGTTTAAACGATTGACGTGGCTCCACAGTAACTAATCATAGGTCTGTGATCCTCTCACACAGCTGATCAAATCATTTCCAAGCATTTTCTAGAACAATTCTTCTAGACCAATAGACATGCAATGCAAATTACACATGTGATTTTAAATTTTCTATTAAGCACATTAAAAAAGGAAAAGGAAACAGATGAAATTGGGATCAATATATTTAAACTCAATATATCCAAAGTATTGCCACTTCAACAAGTAATAAATGTATATATGTTTTATATTTTTCATACTCAGTCTTCAAAATCGGATGTGCGCATACTCACAGCACACCTTGATCCACAATTAGCCATATTTCAAGTGCTAAGTAGTCACACAGGGCTCGTGGCTACCACATCGGACATATTACTACCCTTGCCTCTCTCACTGACGTCTGTTTACTCCAATAAAAATAGAAATTTCTCCATCCTGTAGCCATTCCTACCTATCTCAGGGCACTTTCCTTTCCAGGTCTAGTGATTCTAGGTGGTCTTTATTCCATTTCAACTCTCCTCCAACTGTCCGTTCAGTCATTAAGTAATCATCACTGAGTACCTACCCAGTGCCGGGTGTTTGTGTTAACTTATGAGGATGTAAAGATAAATATGACGTAGACCCTGATATCCAGAGCTCTCGGCTTGGTGGGAAATGCAGGCACATACAGGAGAATTTGGTGAACACTATACAGAGATACATACGAAGGGGTGCACAGAGGAAGGAGTACTGCTTCTTCCAGGGCTTCTGGAAAGCATTCACAGAGGTGGGACATTTGCGCTGAGTTTTAAGGGATGAGGAAAAATTGTGGAGAGGCAGGGAAAGGTGTTTCAGCCATAGGGAAAAGTATGTTCAAGACCTAAGTATGACGATCTGCATGCTTGGAAATGGCAAGTGGCTAGTAGGGCAAGAAGATGGCAAGGAGGGCCTGGAGTGAGTCTGGTGAGGTGAGCTGGACCTCAGATGCCCGAAGACACACTCAGAATTACTGGGGGTCATTCTCCAGAAGGGGGAACCTTAAGGCAGGTTGTAACACAGATTGGAGAGCATAAAAGAGTAAGGAGAGCCTGAATGATGGGGTAGCAGTATGTCTAAATGGAGGGGACGTGAGCACTCAAGTGCATGAAGGGAGTATAAGAGCACTGTTTTCTGCAGACAGTCTCTCGATGAGGCCTTATGATGGAACCTGGGCAAAGGGTCTAATAGTTAAGGTTTTCCAGGCCCAAACGCACGACGTAGGGGCATCAGGGCCACTAGCATCGTATTTATATAGGACTATTACAACCTGTGGGGATGTGAAAGCACCACATGGCCTCTTTCTCTGCAGGAATTAATAGGGTTCCCTATGGGTTAATTTAGGCAGTAGGCAGAATCAAGCTAAATTGCAGCCTTGCCAGGGAAATCATGGGTTTATGAGACCCAGCAGGTCTGGGCAGCACCTGACCAGCCTGATCAGATGATGCGGTGGCTTATTTGACCTTGAGTTTTCTAGAAGGAGGCTCTGACACTCTCAGGTAAGAACAGGGCAACAACAGCATGACATTTACAGTTAGAAGGAGGCTCAGAGATCCCATGGGTTCTCCTTTTATAGATGGGAAAACTGAGTCATGGAGAGGGAAATGGCTTATAAGGTCATATAAGCCATTCAGCAGCACTCACCCTTTGTGGCACCAAAGCCACAGTGAGATTGGAACAACAGGTACCATGGAGAACGTTTACCTTTATAGCAAACTCAAGTGGAGAAAGAGGATTAGGCTAGAGAGACACTAGGTAATAAAACTGTCTTTGTGAGCCAACAGTATTTAAATTAGTAGCAATAAACAAGGTACTCACATGGTGAAACATCTACAAAGTTTGGATCGATATTGTGCAGCAGCTCCATTCTGGGGGACGGGCTTCCTTCACTAGAAAAGAATTTTTTAGAAAATGTTAATTTCCTTTCTCAAATGGGTATCAATGATTTTAATACTTCCTTTCCTCATATTTACAGGAAATAACAAACCTGGCAGTTAACAACTTGCTCATGCATTCAGAGGCCTCCAAAATGTGTGGTTGTGCATCTTCAAGTAGTCATCACTTGTCTATATTGTCACAATGACTGAATGTTTACAGAACAACTTTAAGGTCAAGCACGTGACAATTAAAAAATGAGTCCTGTGACCCTCTGCAATAAATAATCTGGCTGTACTTAAACATGACCATTCGTTACAGCAGTGAAATGAGAACTCAAGTCATCCAGTGTAGACTTCATGCTGAACACTCATAGGGAAATGAAGAAAGAGCACCTGCCGAGATGGCGGCGCCCATATCACAGATGCGACATGCCCTTTAAATATTAGCCTGCATGAGAAAAACGAATGTCTTCCACATCTAAATTTACAACGTGAAACTTGCATGTAATACAACTACATGTGAAATAGTTATACTTCTTTAAGATTTTTAAAAACTGTATGTGCAAATACAATCACAACCTACATTACTGTTGAAAAGAACTTGGAGATCAGTTAGTCCAACGCCCTCATGTTACAAATGAGAAAGGCCCATGGTAAGTTACTGGCCACACAATGGGTAGTGGGTGTTTTTTAAAAATTGGGAGCATAAACACCACCAGATGTATGCCGGGTGTGCATGAGGCACCCATGTCATTTTGCTAGTATAGACTCAGCCTTATGGAAGAAGTTGTTAGATATAACTTCAATCGTTGGACTACTTGATAATCCAATAAAAGGTTGCAAAGTACCATTAACACCATAGGATTTGTCCACATGGGAATAACCAATAAGCCCCCTGAAAATAAGAGGACGTGTTTTCAGGTGGTTCAATGTCCACACCCCAAATGCACAGCTAGTTGTCTACAGCAGTGGCTTGGGATTTCAAGGACCCATAAATTTTCAAAAAATCTGGATTACGATTGGCAGCGTTGTATTTGCCAAGTAAGGAAATGTTAAAACAAAATTCGTGAATTAAAGACAAAACCAAAAAACTTTCAACTACCATTACCATAAAATAAAGGTAATTTTAATAGCAACAAAAGGTAGGATGAATACAATCTCAGAATAAGTGACAGTCCTTTAAAGTGAATATGTTTAACTTTAGAATTCTAAAAGATTTCCTTTTTCCTCTCTATTCCATAAAACCCACTAACTAGACAGTGAGAGGGAAATATGCAGGGATGCCTCTAGGCCTGGGGGCAGCACTATGTGGGTGGGGGGGGCAATATTTCCCTGGATTCCTCATTTTCTTCCTGAGGCATTTAACTAACTACCTGTATACCATGAGACTGTCAACCAGTCCAAAATGACAGGAACTAGGGTTTGATCCTGGAAGCTCTGAATGCAAGTAGGGATGATGAGCAAAGAAAATGGTGAATGTGAGAAAATCTTAACAGAATGATGATGATGGTGTCTAATTTGTAGGGTTAAAAACAAGCAAACAGAGCTAAAACCTGGATGATAAAAAGAGCAAGTAAGTCAGGAGGGGAAATCAGAATGAAAGCATTTTAAAGTCTTTGTATTGTTTGGAAGAGGGTAAAGCTATTCATTAAATTTAGATTTAGCTAAGTAAAATTTGCATGTTAAAATTTTAAAAACAAAGATAGGACTTTTCTGGACCATAGAAGAACAAAACAAAATTCATTCAATCCAAAAAAAGGCAAGAAAGAAGGAGGAGCCCCAAAATTTCTCATCTTTAAAAGCAGAGCTCACTGGAATACCCCCAAAGTATTAGGCATGGTTAAATAAAACATATTTTTCTAATAACTTTTAAAGAAAGTTTATCTGTATATTATTCATTTATTTCATTTTTCATTATTCAGAAGAGCCACAGATATTGCAAAATAAGGGAACTTAATAAGATGAGATGAATTTTGAACACTAAAGGTTGTGAGTAATCCCAGTGATGAATTATTTGCTGGGAAAAATCATCACAGGCAGAATCATCATGATACAAATCATGATGAAAAAAACAAAAGCCAACCAACCTTCCTAAGTACGCTGTGATGCTACTTTTTAAAATGTACGAATCAGAATATTTTGACAAGGATGTGGTTGGAGATATATGCCAAGGAAATACAATAGAAGACAAGTGATTAAAACAATAACCAAACACCCTAGGGACTCCAAGTTATTAAATAAATCAAGAAAACCAAATGTACATTTAAGGGAACTGAATAAAGTATCATAAATCTTGGGTTACTCCCCATCAAAATGTTAAAAGTTACTAAAATCCCTAGACAAGGTCATGTACCAATTCCCTGGAACTAGTCCTTTGGAAAGTGATGGATTTTAGAAATATTTCCAGGTGAATTTTTTTAAAAGAGGCATACATACGTGGGAAGGGAAGATGGTAATAATGGAAATATGGAAAAATATACACCCAACTGTTAGCTGGGATAGGGGGATGGGTGGGGTGAACTACAAAAGACTTTTATTTTCTACAGTGCTTTATATAACTAGCATGCATTATTACTGTAATCAGGAAAATTTTAAGCTTTTTTAAAGTATAGAACTT
Organism: Aethalodelphis obliquidens; assembly: GCF_003676395.1. NCBI lineage: Eukaryota > Metazoa > Chordata > Mammalia > Artiodactyla > Delphinidae > Aethalodelphis > Aethalodelphis obliquidens. Next base: position 55,143,228 of record NW_020837948.1, on the reverse strand, counting down.
GTAAAAATTTCTATGCTTCCATAAAGACATTAAAAAGTATAACAAAGAGAAAACTCAGATATTTTACAGAGTTTGGGAGTTTAAAGACAGGAAAACTATCCAGAACTACGAGGTAGTTCTGCAGTATTTAAATGCATTAGTTGAATTTTGGAATTTAATTGCATGCTACCCACATATGTGCTATCTCATACTGATAATAACTGATCATGTAATTTCCCTCTCAGGAGTGTAGAAATTTCCCTGTATGTTTAAGATCAGGCTTGCGTTTAGCAAAAACAGTAATGGTTTTAGGGTCACTGGGTTCTCATGTCTCACCACTTAAGTCACTTCTTTTCATTTTGGTAAAGGGTTCAGAACCTCAGTGCCTGAGATGGAGGGAATAAGAGGAAAGAGAGGGAGATGTTAGGGAGAAAGGAGGGAGGGAGAAAAGGGAGATGAGGAGGAAGAAGAAGAGGGAGAAGGAAAGAAGGGAGAAGAGACTGTGGGTTTCCTTTAATAGTTACGCACCAAGTTAGCAGAGACTCACTAAAGCACTTAAACGCGCACACACACTACACACATCAACTCCACGTGGCGAATTTCAGTGGAGACAAGGGCATAGTATAGTGATGCTGGAACAGAGAAGTGGACCCAAGTCACCTGGAGAAGAACATGTGCAGAATAAGGCTGGTGGGAGGGATGGGGAGGGTGCGGTATGACATGAGAGATCGCAAAGATCCGCTCTGCAAAGCTTCATAACTTTGCCTAGGGAATACTTTAGAGCATTTAAAGTGATTCTGCAAAGACCAGTTACGGGTAGAGAGGCACTGGTCATTACAAGGTGAGGCCCATTGTTGGTGAGGGGAATCCTTCAGGCCCAAATGACACACCCAGGAAGAACACCCCCGGCTCAGCTCAGCTCCCACCATCTGTAGGAATTCAATTTCCCCAGAACTGAGAAACTGGACACCGATATTGGGACACTGGTACTCTGGTTATTGGGAAGGAATATCTACCACTGGATTAATAAACACTCTTTTTTTATATATATATTAAAAGAAAGGTAAGTTCAGAAGTAGCCACATATTTTCCAGTGCAGTTTAAAAACAGTCTTCCCTTAAGGACTCACAGGGGCTTCCCTGGTGCCGCAGTGGTTGAGAATCCGCCTGTCAATGCAGGGGACACGGGTTCGAGCCCTGGTCCGGGAAGATCCCACATGCCGCGAAGCAACTAAGCCTGTGCGCCACAACTACTGAGCCTGCGTGCTCAACTACTGAGCACATGTGCTGCAACTACTGAAGCCTGCCTGCCCGTGCTCCACAAGAGAAGCCACCGCAATGAGAAGTCTGTGCACCGCAACAAAGATTAGCTCCCGCTCGCCACAACTAGAGAAAGCCCGTGTGCAGCAATGAAGACCCAACGCAGCCATAAATAAACAAACAAACAAATAAATAAAATGTCCTTAAAAAAAAAAAACTCACAAACCATTGGCCACTTAAATTTGAGTAGTCTTTAATAATCATATAAAAGATCACACTCCTGTACCTGGAGGGGAAAATGCTTGATCATTTTTTTTCTTTTCTTGTATCTTTTTAGGGCAAACCTTCCCTACTGTTGCTGTACTCCCGTTCCTTCCCCACACCTCTGCAAATTTTTGTCATCAATAATTTCCACTTGCTCATGCATGTTCCTCTACCTTTATGTCAAAAACTAAATAAATAAATTTTATTTTATTATTATTATTTTTCTTTGTGGTACGCGGGCCTCTCACTGTTGTGGCCTCTCCCGTTGTGGAGCACAGGCTCTGGATGCGCAGGCTCAGCGGCTATGGCTCACGGGCCCAGCTGCTCTGCGGCATGTGGGATCTTCCCGGATCGGGGCATGAACCTGTGTCCCCTGCATTGGCAGGCGGACTCTCAACCACTGCACCACCAGGGAAGCCCATAAATTTTATTTTTAACTATCTTTTCTTCTTTTCACCATTAAATGTCCCCCAAACAGTATGTTTACATCAGTTATTCTCTCTTTGTCTCACATTAGAATCACCTGAGGAACCTCTAAACTACAGATGCTGTACCTCACACCAGAAGCATCACTGGGGGTGGAACCCAGGCGTCAATATTTTTTTGAACTCCCAGATGATTTCAACATTCAGCCAAGATTGAGAACCACTGACCTGGAGCAGTGCTTCTCAAAATATAGATCACTTGGGGATCTCATTAAACTGTGGATTCTGATTTACAGAGCCCGGGGGGTGAGGGGAGCCCAGGAGAGGCCACAACAGTGAGAGGCCCGCGTACCGCAAAAAAAAATAAAATAAAATACTGATGCTTGAGTTCCACCATAAGAGAGTGATCTCGTTGGTCTACGTTCAGCCTAGGCATAAAGATTTATAAAAGTACCCAAGCTGATTTTTGTCAAATTAGCTTCACTGAAATATAACTTACAAACTATACAATTCATAATGTTTTCAAGGTGTATCTATTTTATAGCATGTATCAATACTTAATTCCTTTATATGGCTGAATGTTATTGTATGGATGTATCACATTTTCTTTATCTACTCATTTGATGGACATTTGAGTTGTTTCTACATTTTTTGGCTATTATGAATATTTATATATAAGTTTTTGTATGGACACTTGTTTTCATTTCTCTTGGGTATATACTTAGGAGTTACCATATGATTATGGTAACTTTATATTTAAACTTTTAAGGACCTGCTAATTTTACACTCCAACCAGCTATGTATGAGTATTCCCATTTCCCCACATCCTCTTATTAGTGACCCTTATGGATGTCTATCTTTTTTATTATAGCCATCCTAGCTGATACAAAGTGGTATCTCATTGTGGTTTTGATTTACATTTTCCTTTTCATGTGCATATTGACCATGTGTATAACTTCTTTGGAGGAATGTCTATTCAGATCCTTTGCTCATTTTATAAGTGGGCTATTTGTCTTTTTATGATTGAGTTGCAAGAATTCTTAATATATTCTGCATGCAAATCCTGTATCAGATACATGATTTGTTAATATTTTCTCTGATTCTGTGGGTTGTGTTTTGCTTTCTTAATAGTATCATTTGCAGAAAAAAAGTTTAAAATTTTGGTTTAGTACAGCTTAACTATTTTTTCTTTTGTTGCTTTTGGTATTTTATCTAAGAAATACCTGCCTAATGCGAAGCCATAGAGATTTACCCTTATGCTTTCTTCTAAGATTGCTATGCCTTTAGCTCTTACATTTATGTCTATGACCCATTTTAAGTTAACTTTTGTGTATTCTGTGAGGTAGGAATACAACTGCATTCTTTTGCATGTGAATATCTAGTTATCCCAGTAACATTTACTGAAAAGATTCTTCTTCCCAATTGAACTATCTTGGCATCCTTGTCAAAAATGCAGCTGATTCTCTGGATTTAAAAATGGGCAGAAGAACTGAATAGACATTTGTCCAAAGAGGAAATGCAGATGGCCAACAAGCACATTAAAAGATACTCAACATCACTAATCATCAAGGAAATGCAAATGAAAACCACAATGAGATAACACTTCACACCTGTCAGAATGGCTATCTTCGAAAAGAACACAAATAACGAATGTTGGTGAGGATGTGAAGAAAAGGGAACTCTCATACACTTTTGGTGGGAATGTAAATTGGTGCAGCCACTGTGGAAAACAGTATGGAGGTTTCTCAAAAAACTAAAAATAGAAGTACCATACGACCCAGCAATTCCATTCCTGGATATATATCAAAAAAATACTAATTCAAAATGATACATACACCCAATGTTGACAGCAGCAATTAACCACCAACAGATGAATGGATAAAGAAGATGTGGTGTGTATATATGTAATGGAATACTATTCAGCCCTAAAAAAGAATGGCATTTTGCCATTTGCAACAACATGGATGGACTTGGAGGGTATTATGCTAAGTGAAAAGAGTCAGACAGAGAAAGACAAACACTGTATGATATCACTTCTATATGGAATCTTAAAAAATGCAACACTTCAGCAAGTGGTGTTGGGAAAGCTGGACGGCTGCATGTAAATCAATGAAGTTAGAACACTCCCTCACATCACAGACAAAAATAAACACAAAATGGCTTAAAGATTTAAATATAAGACATGACACCATAAAACTCCTAGAAGAGAATATAGGCAAAACATTTTCTGACATAAATCGTACCAATGTTTTCTTAGGTCAGTCTCTCAAGGCAATAAAAATAAAAACAAAAAGAAACAAATGGGACCTAATCAAACTTATAAGCATTTGCACAGCAAAGGAAACCATCAGCAAAATGAAAAGACAACCTACATTATGGGAGAAACTATTTGCAAATGATGCAACCAATAAGGGCTTAATTTCCAAAATATACAAACTCAATATATAATTCAATAACAAAAAAACCAAACAACCCAATCAAACAATGGCACAAGACCTAAATAGACATTTCTCCACAGAAGACATACAAATGGCCGATAGGCATATTGAAGATGCTCAACTTTGCTAGTTATCAGAGAAATACAAATCAAAACCACAATGAGGCATCACATCACACTGGTCAGAATGGCCATCATTAAAAAGTCTACAAATAATAAATGCTGGAGCGGGTGTGGAGAAAAGGGAACCCTCCTACACTGTTGGTTAGAATGTAAATTGGTGCAGCCACTATGGAAAACAGTACGGAGTTTCCTTAAAAAACTAAAAACAGAGTTGCCATATGATCCAGCAATCCCACTCTTGGGCATATATACTGAAAAGATGAAAACTCTGATTCGAAAAGATAGCAGTCCAACGTTCATAGCAGCACTATTCACAATAGCCAAGACATGGAAGCAACCTAAATGTCCACTGATGGATGAATGGGTAAAGAAGATGTAGTATACATATCATATTTATATAATATGGCATATATGCACATATATATATATATATATATTTCACAATAGAATATTACTCAGCCATAAAAAAGATAACGCCATTCGCAGCAAAATGGATGGACCTAGAGATTATCATACTAAGTGAAGTAAGACAGAGAAAGACAAATATCTCATATCACTTATTTGTGGAATCTAAAAAATGATATAAATGAATCTATATACAAAACAGAAACAGACTCACAGACATTTATAGAAAACAAATTTATGGTTACCAAAGGGGAAATATGTAGGAAAGGATCAATTAGGAGTTTCGGATTATCAGATACAAACTACTATATATAAAATAGATAAATAATAAGGTCCTACTGTATAGCACAGGGAACTACATGCAATTATCTTGTAATAACCTATAATGGAAAATAATCTAAAAAAGAAAATCTATCTATCTATCTATAGATAGATATATAACTGAATCACTTTCCTGTACACCAGAAACTAACACAACATTGTAAATCAACTATACTTCAATTAAAGAATAAAAAAAATACAACACATTAGTGAATATAACAAAAAAGGAGTGGACTGACAGATACAGAGAACAAATTAGCAGCTACCAGTGGGGAGAGGGAAGCGGGGAGGGGCAATACAGGGGTAGGGGATTAAGAGGTACAAACTATTATGTATAAAATACACTATAAGGATATATTGTACAACAATATATAGCCAATATTTTATAATGACCATAAATGGAGTATAACCTTTAAAAATTGTGAATCACTATAGTATACACTTGTAACTTATATAATACTGTACAGCAACTGTACTTCAATAACAAACATACACACACACAAATGCAGCTGATTCTAACACACTTCTTAGGATGAGGATTGCTAATTTCAAGCCTTGTTATATAAGGTCACCATATTTGATTGTATGTTCTAAATTCTTGATTTTTTTTTCTGTAGAGCAAAAGATGGGTGCTAAGCTTTTCGGGTGCTTATGTAATGAGTCCATATACAACGATAATGACTTCCTCTTGAAAGGAAGTCAGTGTGCCAGAAAATACCTTAAGAAATCTATTGACAACTTCCTACATTCACTTTCTTTATATGTCCCTGTATAAGTACCTTGAACACGAACTTTTAGCAGGTGATCCAATTTCTTCCTCAAAGGTGTGTGTACCAAAGTGAGCTAGAGGGAAAAAAAAGTGTGTTTTCTATATTCATAACACTTTTCAGCAATATCAACTTTGTGATCATCACAATCTTGTAGAATAGTGGCCTCATGAAGCTCATAAAATGTTCATGGGATTGATTATTGCTATACTATAGTGTGCTAACTTTTATCTTCTATATGTATCTATATATTTACAGGTAATGTTACAATTATTGTGGCATTTCATGATTCTTTTGTATATCATACTGTTCCAAAGTTTCATTTCCACACAACTGAAGCACTAGAAAGTGGACAATGTCAAGTGCTTCAACAGTTTATGGTCATTTTCCCCACCAATTCCAAAGGCCTCACTCCCTCACATGCAGCCCTGCGCTGTCTTTAAGAGCATAACCTTTCAGGGTCTGCATCTCAACTCCACAAGGTTATATAAACTTGAGCCTTGTTTTTCTCTCTAGCAGAAGGTGGATAAAAAACACCTACATACAGTGTTGTTATGAGAATTAAATGGGGAAACATATATAAAGTGCTTGGGTTATATACTAAGTGCTAAATAAGCTAATAGCTTAAAAACAAAGACAACACCTTTTGCTGCAAAATTCGGATCTTGACTCTGTAAACATGGAAAGAATATAATCACGGATACAAGACTATAACCTAGATACAGATACAAGAATAATATGTAGATAAAATGAAACATTAATATTCCTATCCATCCCTCTTGCTGGCAAGAGTTCCCCTTATGAAATACACTGGTGTAGCTATAACTTTAATTTCCAAGATGTATTACGATATTCTCTTCCATGTGAGGGTCTCTTTTTAGAAAAGTATCAGCACCAAATACAGCCAAGTCACACAGTCCACTCACGAACTGCACATAAAAAAGATACATTGCAATCTGTTATCTATGAATTTCCCCTATTTTTTGGATTAAGCATATGGTATAGTTTAGCTGTATGAGCAATATTCTCTTCATTAGACTGTTGATTCCACTTGCAAAATGTCAATATCTAAATCATGACTGACGATGTTCACGGAAAATGATTTTTCAATAATCACACAAGTTCATGAAATGCCCTGGTTTTACTATGGCAAGGTAATGGGTGTTTTTATTAGGGCAAAAGTCTGGGCTCCAGGCTGATAGGAATGAAGCAGAGCCCTCTAATCAGCTTCTTTAACATAGGCACCTAGGGGACTGTTCAGAGACCCTTCCTTCCTGCAATGTTCACTACCCGCCCTGGCATACATTAATGGTCATGGCAGTAAGAACCATGGTGGTAAGAATTATGCAACAAAAAAGAACTGTAAGATGTTCACATTGACCACTTAATGCAGAGACCTACCTCTAAACCAGTGAAATGGGCTTGTCTCATGCACGTTCATAACAACCAAACTGCAGTAATAAGTGTGTGGGGGGGGAGTGTTTGTTTTGGCCAAGCTAGTTAGAATAATAGTAGCTAGAATTTAGAGAGCATTTATTACGTACCACACACCATTTCAAATGTTTTGCATGTACTATCTCACTTAATCCTCAACATTATGATGTAGACACACCTTGGCACAGAGCAGTTGAGTGACTTCCAAGATAACCTGTTTGAGCAGGTGACAGAATTGGGTTTGGAACTCAGGCAAACTCCTGAATTCTCCACTCCTAACCACTATGCTAAACTGCCTCCTTGGTCAAATGTAGACATGGCCTCAGTATCTTTTTAAATGTATAATGTTTCCATTCGTTCAGCTTCTTTTTTCTTTTTTTAAAAATTATTTATTTTTGGCTACATTGGGTCTTCGTTGCTGCGCATGGGTTTTCTCTAGTTGCAGCGAGTGGGGGCTACTCTTCGTTGTGGTGCGCGGGCTTCTCATTGTGGTGGCTTCTCTTTGTTGCAGAGCATGGGCTCTAGGCGCACAGGCTTCAGTAGTTGTGGCATGCAGCCTCAGTAGTTGTGGCTCACAGGCTCTAGAGCGCAGGCTCAGTAGTTGTGGTGCACAGGCTTAGTTGCTCCGCGGTATGTGGGATCTTCCCGGACAAGGGCTTGAACCCGTGTCCCCTGCATTGGCAGGCGGATTCTTAACCACTGCGCCACCAGGGAAGTCCCTGTTCAGCTTATTTTTAAGGCTGAATTAACAAATATCTCCATTCACTTCAAATGCCTCTATTAACAAAACAGTTGATCATTCTTCTCCATCCTCTTCTCTTAAAGACTTACATAAAATGATACACAGTTAATTGTCTCTGATGCCATTTCAGTATTCAATTTTAATTTACCCAAATTTCACGTTTTCTGGGTTAGTTTTTTAAAAAAGGGGGGCAAGGATGCACTGATCAGTAACTAGTTTCCAATATGCTACAAATATTTTCTAAAAGTCTACAGTTTCAGACACTGAGATCACAGCACTGTCCATTTATAAATAGAGTTTCCAGTTTTTGACTTTCATTTTCCAACTAGTTGAAGGGTGGGGCAGTAAAACATTTCCCATAAATAAATGAAGTACTATGATACTCCGCACTTCTTTTACCACTAGCTGCTGACCATCTGTCATAAAAAAAGACACACCCTGGAAGGTAGTATCAAATTTTTAGAAACAGAAGTAGCCATGGCAATATTTCCTGAGATGAAATTTTGAAAAAAAAAAGTTACTGACTAAAAAATTCAAGAAACACCCACAGAGTAACATCCACCCTGTTTACCTTTTGTAAGCACCATCATCATCATCATCCTTATCATCTTCCCCTCACGCTACTGAGTTGCTACTATGTTCCAGGCACTGTGCTAAGTGTCTCATACATATTCTTTCAGTACATCTTCACACAAGTGCCTATGAGGTGGGCATCACTAATGTTACATTCTACGCATGAGGAAACTGATACTTAAGAGTTGTAAAGTAACTTTCCCAAGATCATACAAGTAATAAAGGGAAGAGGCAGGATTTGAACCAGATCTAACCACAGACTTCACATTTTCAACCATTACACTAGTGAAATTCCCCACAGGACTTATTTTCTTTGTTATGTGGGTGAAGGTGACATTGGGTTTGTGTGAATTCCATGCTCCTTCAAAAGCCATTTTAACATGCAAACATTACCATGAATAAAGTGTTTAGCCATGGAAATTATAAACTTTTGACTAAATTTGGTGAGGAAATACGTAACTTAAATTGATCTGATGTAAGTTTTATATGAGGAGAGAAATTTTTCATGTACATTTTTATTAAGGAATCATTAAATGTTTAAAGTAGGCTGCTTGAGAAATATGTAATATTATTAATAACTGAATCATGCCCTTATTACAATCTTTTCCTATTCATCACTAAAAAATAATTGGTAGAACTTCTGGGTTAGTATCAGGGCAAATCAGCAGAACCTAATGTGCCTTTTTTCCAATTTCCATTATAATATCTGTGAAGAATTACAAAAAGATGAAAACTGGCAACAGTATTGGAAACTGAAGAGAAGACTAGATGCCAAAGTCTTGAGGGGATTTTCACTAATGTCAATGCTGAAGAGATTAACAACATATTCTTGGATTCTAACATAGGAATCAAAACCCAGTCCGAAAGGAAATCGAAAAAGATGGATTCACTTTGTCTGCCTCTAGCTATAGAACTCAGGAGCTGCACTAAACCAAAAGTGGGCAGTGATCTCCTCTTAGCTGTCTTCCAGAGGTAGCCCATCATGCCCTTCCTCTCTCACTGCCAGTTTCTTCCTTCTCTATGTCCCTCCAGACAGCAAACACCAGACCAACCTGGGAGGAAACAGAAGAAACTAGATAGATGTGTCACATTCGAGAATGTGATGCAGCCAGACAGAAAATGTCTGAAACAACCCTCAGAGCACTACATAACTATGGACATAGCGTAGAAGCTCTTTTGTCAACAAGGGTAAAGTAGGGAATCAAAAAAATAACATCATTCCTTAAACATTTTTTTCCTTTTTTTTTAAATTGAAGTGTAGTTGATTTACAATATCATGTTAGTTTCAGGTATACAGCACAGTGATTCAGTCATATATATATATATGGTTATTACAAAATATTATGTATAATTCCCTGTGCTATACAGTAGGAAACATTTTGCTTTAACTTAAAAATATATATATATGTATATCTACTTGACTGCAGTGACTACACAAATAGACTTTGAATGCAGGGCTACTGGTTGGTGTTCCCTACCATCTTTATTTCATAAGCCATTTTTATAATGCTCCATCTCCAGTTTCTAGTGCTGTTTTTCTTACACTGGAGCAAAAGTTGAAGAACATGTGAATTTCCAGATTTCCATAGAATAATGGTGGCCATCTACATTTGAATCTCTCCACCCGCTTCCCTTAAAAAATGTACTGAAAAGGAAAGAAAGTAAAGTCACCCAACACCTAAGCCTACAACGTAAGCAGGAGAGAGAACATATTTAAACCTGGATGGACATGAGGAAATAACCATCTAAGACCTGAAGGGTCAGTGCCAGTGCCCACCCTAGGGAAGAGTCAGGCTGGGATCATGCCAAAAAGGGTGCAGGGTACAAGAGGGGAAGGGACTTAGATCATATCTGATTAAATAAACCCAGAAAGAGGGCCCCACCCTGAGTGACCAAAGATCTGGTACCTGGTGGACTGGATGACTGGTTACCAGGGAGTCATAAGGAAGTGGCTTGGAAAATGTGCAGGACCAGAGTGGCAGTCCCGGGCAGGTGCCAATTCTGAGAGAGGCAGTTGAAGAACAGGTGTCTGCTGGAAGATGGATGGTAAAGGGAAAGGAGGCAGAGGCAAAAGATCATGGTCCTCCCATAATGCCATAGTATCTATCATAGAATCATAAGAAGGTGGACCAGAAAGAAAGTAGCAGCATTTACTAAAGAAACTGTACTTCACTGGAGCAACATAAGAAGGGGCTCTTGAATTAAGAAATAAATTAAACTGTCCAAATCCCACCCCCACAGTTCACCCGCTATTGTGAGTCCAGGAAAAGCTAACATACATAAACATGACAAAAAGAGCTCAGCATCTAAACAAAATTACCATAGAAGTTTTAAAAAATAGCAAATGAGAATTCAAAATTTTGACAAATGAAAATATTCTCCCATATGGGAAAAAAGTCACAAAGCAGAAGAAAATATTTACATAATATTTCAGCATGAATTAAACATAAGTAAATCAGCAAATGCTGATATTAAAAAAAGTTACCATGAATTAAATATTTAAAAACTCAGACACCAAACTAGGGGAAGAAACTGAAAGAAAAAACAAAATCTCAGAAATGAAGGGCCATTATATATAACTAGAAGTATATGAAAGCATATAGAGAATGAAAATGAAAAGAGAAAACCTAATTAATTCAAAATAAGGGAAAAAAAGAAGTAAAAATGATCAGAAAGGAATTGAAAGAAGCAAAAGATATGCAAACAAGGTTTAATAATATCTGTAATTGGAGTCCCTGAAAAAGAAACACAATGGAATGTCAATTTAAATCTATAATTAAAATAAACTCTGAAATAAAAGCCCTGAGTGTACCCTACTGTGCACCTGGGAACCTGACCCAGTTTGGTCACTTTTGAGACATATCTAGTAAAAAAGTCTTAGATTTTAAATAATAATAGTGATAATAAAAATCTTTCAGACCTCCAGAAACCTGGTCTGGGAAGATCCCACATGCCGGGGAGCAACTAAGCCTGTGTGCCACAACTACTGAGCCCATGTGTCACAACTACTGAAGCCAAGGCACCTAGAGCCCGTGTTCCGCAACAAAAGAAGCCACCGCAATGAGAAGCCCACAAAATGCAACGAAGATTAGCCCCTGCTCACTGCAACTACAGAAAGCCTGCGTGCAGCAATGAAGACCCAACGCAGCCAAAAATAAATAAATAAAGTAAATAAATGTATAAAAAAAAAAAGAAAGAAGATCAGGGTAACATTAAATTTATCAACAGCAACATACAAAACAAGTATACAGTGGGGTAACATTTTCTAGAAACTCAAGGAAGGGCAAGTATGAGACAAGGATTTTATATCAGTTGAACTGCTTTGCTATTATCAAAATTGTAGGAATGGTTTTAATATATGGGCAAAAATCCAAAGAATCCTGAGAAATCTATTAAAGAATGAATTCCTCCAACTAAGAGATAATTGAGAACACTTTAGAAATGGACAAGTGGTTAGCACAGAATATATTATTATAGATCTGACAAAAACAAACTTGTGGACAAGGATAGAAGAACAGCATTACATATTATATGCTCTGACAAAGTAGAAATAATAGAACTAAAAATAAAACTGGGGTTTATGTCATAGAGTGTTCTGCCTATGTTTTCCTCTAAGAGTTTGATAGTGTCTGGCCTTACATTTAGGTCTTTAATCCATTTTGAGCTTATTTTTGTGTATGGTGTTACAGAGTGATCTAATCTCATTCTTTTACATGTAGCTGTCCAGCCTTCCCAGCACCACTTATTGAAGAGGCTGTCCTTTCTCCACTGTACATTCCTGCCTCCTTTATCAAACATAACGTGACCATATGTGCATGGGTTTATTTCTGGGCTTTCTATCCTGTTCCATTGATCTATATTTCTGGTTTTTGTGCCACTACCATACTGTCTTGATTACTGTAGCTTTGTAGTATAGTCTGAAGTCAGGGAGCCTGATTCCTCCAGCTCCGTTTTTTGTTCTCAAGATTGCTTTGGCTATTCGGGGTCTTTTGTGTTTCCACATAAATTGTGAAATTTTTTGTTCTAGTTCTGTGAAAAATGCCAGTGGTAGTTTGATAGGGATTGCACTGAATCTGTAGATTGCTTTGGGTAGTAGAGTCATTTTCACAATGTTGATTCTTCTCTAACACCACACACAAAAATAAGCTCAAAATGGATTAAAGACCTAAATGTAAGGCCAGAAACTATGAAACTCTTAGAGGAAAACATAGGCAGAACACTCTATGACATAAATCACAGCAAGATCCTTTTTGACCCACCTCCTAGAGAAATGGAAATAAAAACAAAAACAAACAAATGGGACCTAATGAAACTTCAAAGCTTTTGCACAGCAAAGGAAACCATAAACAAGACCAAAAGACAACCCTCAGAATGGGAGAAAATATTTGCAAATGAAGCAACTGACAAAGGATTAATCTCCAAAATTTACAAGCAGAACATACAGCTCAATATCAAAAAAACAAACAACCCAATCCAAAAATGGGCAGAAGACCTAAATAGACATTTCTCCAAAGAAGATATACAGACTGCCAACAAACACATGAAAGAATGCTCAACATCATTAATCATTAGAGAGATGCAAATCAAAACTACAATGAGATATCATCTCACACCAGTCAGAATGGCCATCATCAAAAAATCTAGAAACAATAAATGCTGGAGAGGGTGTGGAGAAAAGGGAACACTCCTGCACTGCTGGTGGGAATGTGAATTGGTACAGCCACTATGGAGAACAGTATGGAGGTTCCTTAAAAAACTACAAATTGAACTACCATATGACCCAGCAATCCCACTACTGGGCATATACCCTGAGAAAACCATAATTCAAAAAGAGTCATGTACCAAAATGTTCATTGCAGCTCTATTTACAATAGCCCGGAGATGGAAACAACCTACGTGTCCATCACCGGATGAATGGATAAAGATGTGGCACATATATACAATGGAATATTACTCAGCCATAAAAAGAAACAAAACTGAGCTATTTGTAATGAGGTGGATGGACCTAGAGTCTGTCATACAGAGTAAAGTAAGTCAGAAAGAGAAAGACAAATACTGTATGCTAACACATATATATGGAATTTAAGAAAAAAAAATGTCATGAAGAACCTAGGGGTAAGACAGGAATAAAGACACAGACCTACTAGAGAATGGACTTGAGGATATGGGGAGGGGGAAGGGTAAGCTGTGACAGAGTGGCATGGACATATATACACTACCAAACGTAAGGTAGATAGCTAGTGGGAAGCAGCCGCATAGCACAGGGAGATCAGCTCGGTGCTTTGTGACCACCTAGAGGGGTGGGATAGGGAGGGTGGGAGGGAGGGAGACGCAAGAGGGAAGAGATATGGGAACATATGTATATGTATAACTGATTCACTTTGTTATAAAGCAGAAACTAACACACCATTGTAAAGCAATTATACTCCAATAAAGATATAAAAAATAATAATAAATAAATAAAACTGAAAGAGAAAGGCAAGAGAAAGGGTAAAATTGAATAAGTTGTTGATTTCCTTATAGGTAATAAATGGGAGTCGAAGATGACATTTAAAGCTGGCAAACCAAATAGCAGAACCTAAAAAGGGACTAGAGAATTATACAAAGATATTAGTAAAATGATGACACTAGAATAAACTATACATTGTTCTAAATATTAAAAGAACCAATGTAAGATCAAAGATAAAAAATAAATGTAACAATACAAGAAAGCTAAGAATAAAAATTATAGCAATATATAAAAACTCATCTACTGAAATAAAATATTTTCTGATTGGATCACAAAGAAAAACCTAATATTACACCTAATAACTACAAAATACACATTCTTTTCAAGACTACATGGCATAGACTCCAAGAAAGTGGCCCAAGTCTCAAATTTAAAAGGACTGAAATAATAAAAAGTATGTCCTCTGACAACAACAGAATTAAACTAGAAATCAATAATCTAACAGAGAAAACCTGAAATATTTGGAAAATAAACAACACACTTTTAAACACATGGGTCAAAGAAGAAGTCACCATTTGCACCATTTCCACCATTATTCTTAACAATAATTTTGACATAAATTCTACCTTGCCAGATATACCAAGATTGTAATCTCAGCTCTCTCTGAGTTTGCAGGTAAACTTGGTACACTTTGCTGTAAAGGTACTTACCGGAAGACAATAAACTAGTGTCTATAGAATCATAAGGAGAAAAGAGTTGACAAGAATTCTTTGTCAAATTATTATTTTTGTTTGAAGGTAATAGAAAGATATTCTTCCATATGCAAAGATTTTTTTAAAAACCTTATCATTTATGTGCCTCTATGAAAATTAAAGTATTAACCAACAGATCAAAAGATTAATTAAAATTAGGAACTGAGAACGTGAAAGTTAAGGAGTATTTGTAATATAAAAAGTAATTAACATATAGATCAATATACATAGTTTCTCTATATGTGATTACAAAGTTGAATGCAGAAGAAAAACTCTTTAGAAGAGTTATAAGATTTACAATATTATATTTCAGAAAGCTGGGTCTATGATCCCAGATTGAATTAAAAAGCACTCGAAAGTAGAAAATAAACAGGAAAATATTGATCAAAAAAGTAAAGGCACAATAGGGCTTCCCTGGTGGCACAGTGGTTGAGAGTCCGCCTGCCAATGCAGGGGACACGGGTTCGTGCCCCGGTCTGGAAAGATCCCACATGCCGCAGAGCGGCTGGGCCCGTGAGCCATGGCCACTGAGCCTGCGCGTCTGGAGCCTGTGCTCCGCAATGGGAGGGGCCACAGCAGTGAGAGGCCCGCGTACCACCAAAAAAAAAAAAAAAAAAGTAAAGGCACAATAAAATTTTCTTTGGGTATTTCTGCTTCCAGCCAATATGGAGTAACAGGCAGACTGGATTTACCCTCCTACCTGAAACAACCTAAAGAGAAACAGACAGAATATATGAAACAACAGTTTTCAAAAGATGAGATATCAGGCAAAGGACAGTGATTCCTGAGTGACAGAAAACAAAGGAGGTGAGTCTTATCATTGCCTTAGCTTACTACCTTGAGAAAAATAAGATTGTAAGCCCTGGTACAGGGATGGGGAACTGAGGCATAACCCAATGGACTCCCTGATTTGAGAGCTGAGGGCCCAGGGAGACCCAGGGAGCTAGAGTTGATAGGATAGAGTACCAGAGAAGAGAAAGTTGCAAGAAAGAGAACCCTGGAGATTTGCAGAGAGCCCCCTCAGAATATCTAGCTGAGCACTGATCAGATGTATGTGAGAGAACTACCCAAAACTAGGGAAAGAACCATCTGAAAGGATTAAAGGGACCAGGGCCCAATATTCACATGGAGTTGGGAAAAATAGTATCTGTTCCCATCAGCCAGATTGGAAAAACTTAAAATTCACAGGGCACTTGGTAGATTACTAGGGAGGTTTTGACTCAGCAGTGAAGAATAGGTAGCCCTAGACTGGACACTGCTCTGGACCTGCCCAATAAATCATAAATGCAATACCCAGAAGGCTCAAAATGTTCTCAACTAATTTAACTTCATCTCAGAACAAAGCAAGAGGATTCATAACAATACATAAATATCCAAGAAGGTAAAGTGTACAATGTCTGGCATCAAATCAAAGATTAAAAGTCATGGAAACATGACCCATAATGAGGTAACCATTCAATCACAACCAACCCAGAACTGACATAGATGTTGGAATTATCAGAGGACATTAAAACCGTTATTATAAACTATATTCTGTATGTTTAGAATGTTGGATATAAAAAAGATATAAAAGATCCAAATTGGACTTCTACAGGTGAAAACCTAGAACATGTGAGATGAAAAACATACTGGATGGAGGCAAAACATTCTTGGACATAAATCATAGCAGTATTTTCTTAGCTCAGTCTCCCAAGACCAAAGGAATAAAAGCAAAAATAAACAAATGGGACCTAATCAAACTTAAAAGCAAAGGAAATCATCAACAAAATGAAAAGACAATCTGCAGAATGGGAGAAAATATTTGTACATGATGCAACTGACGAGGGGTTAATATCCAAAATATAAAAACAGCTCATACAACTCAATATCAAAAAACAAACAACCTAATCAAAAAATGGGCAGAATGGGCTTCCCTGGTGGCGCAGTAGTTGAGAGTCAGCCTGCCGATGCAGGAGACACGGGTTCATGCCCCGGTCCAGGAAGGTCCCTCCCACATGCCGCGGAGCGGCTGGGCCCGTGGGCCATGGCCGCTGAGCCTGCGCGTCCAGAGCCTGTGCTCCGCAAGGGGAGAGGCCACGACAGTGAGAGGCCCGCGTACCACACACACACACACACACACACACACACACAAAGGGCAGAAGACCTAAATAGACATTTCTCCAAAGAAGACAGACAGATGGCCAATAGGCACATCAAAATATGTTCAACATCACTAATTATTAGAGAAATGCAAATAAAAACACAATGAGGTATCACCTCACACTGGTCAGAATGGCTATCATGAAAAAGTCTACAAATAATAAATGGTGGTTCCCCTTTCTGGGAACCCTCCTACACTGTTGGTGGGAAAGTAAACTGGTGCAGCCATTGTGGAAAACAATATGGAGGTTCCTTAAAAACTAAAAGTAGAGCTACCATATGATTCAGCAATCCCACTCCTAGGCATATATGCTGAAAAGGTGAAAACTCTAATTCCAAAAGATACATGCAGCCCAATGTTCATAGCAGCACTATTCATAGTAGCCAAGACATGGAAACAACCCAAGTGGCCATCGACAGATGATTGGTTTAAGAAGATGTAGTATATGTATACAATGGAATATTACTCAGCTGTAAAAAAGAATGAGTAATGCCATTTGCAGCAATATGGGTGGACCTAGAGAATATCATACTAAGTGAAGTAAGTCAGACAGAGAAAGACAAATATTATGTGATATTGCTTATATGTGGAATCTAAAAAATAATACAAATGAATTTACATACAAAACAGAATCAGACTCAGAGACATGGAAAACAAATTTATGGTTACCAAAGGGAAGGGAGGGGGCAAGGGATAAATTAGGAGTATGGGATTAACAGATACAAACTACTCTACATAAACAGATAAGCAACAAGGATTTACTGAGTAACCCAGGGAACTATATTCAATATCTTGTAATAACCTATAATGGAAAATAATCTGAAAAAATATGAATATGTAACTGAATCACTTTGCTGTACACCAGAAACACAATATTGTAAATCAAGAGTATTTTAATTTAAATAAATAAGTGATATTATAAGTTCTGAATATTTTCAATTGCATGATTTATAAGATTATTGATGACTAGTACAAGATTCACAAATATTAAGCTAACAACTTGCATTCAAATATTTTAAATATACAAAATTCATGAATCCTTTAAAAAAAACTATACATCAAAGGACATATTCATTAGAATGAAAAGGCAATCTACAGAATGGGAGAAAATATTTGCTAAGCATATATATATATATATATATATATGCTTTATATATATATAAAATAAGGAGTTAATATCCAGAATATATAAAGAACTCCTGAAACTCAACAACACAAAAAAACCAAACAATCTCATTTAAAAATGGATGTTTGTTTTTTTGATATTGAGCTGCATGTAAATTTTGGAGATTAATCCTCTGTCAGTTGCTTCATTTGCAAATATTTTCTCCCATTTTGAGGGTTGTCTTTTCGTCTTATGGTTTCCTTTGCTGTGCAAAAGCTTTTAAGTTTCATTAGGTCCCATTTGTTTATTTTTGTTTTTATTTCCATTTCTCTAGGAGGTGGGTCAAAAAGGATCTTGCTGTGATTTATGTCATAGAGTGTTCTGCCTATGTTTTCCTCCAAGAGTTTGATAGTGTCTGGTCTTACATTCAGGTCTTTAATCCATTTTGAGTTTATTTTTGTGTATAGTGCTATGGAGTGTTTTAATTTCATTCTTTTACATGTACCTGTCCAGTTTTCCCAGCACCACTTATTGAAGAGGCTATCTTTTCTCCACTGTATATTATTGCCTCCTTTATCAAAGAGAAGGTGACCATATGTGTGTGGGTTTATCTCTGGGCTTTCTATCCTGTTCCATTGATCTATGTTTCTGTTTTTGTGCCAGTACCATACTGTCTTGATTACTGTAGCTTTGTAGTATAGTCTGAAGTCAGGGAGCCTGATTCCTCCAGCTCCATTTTTCTTTCTCAAGATTGCTTTGGCTATTCGGGGTCTTTTGTGTTTCCATAAAAATTGTTGAACCCTCTTGCACTGTTGGTGGGAATGTAAATTGATACAGCCACTATGGAGAACAGTATTGAGGTTCCTTAAAAAACTAGAAATAGAACTACCATATGACCTAGCAATCCCACTACTGGGCATATACCCTGAGAAAACCATAATTCAAAAAGAGTCATGTACCAAACTGTTCATTGCAGCTCTATTTACAATAGCCAGAACATGGAAGCAACCTCAGTGTCCATCAACAGATGAATGGATAAAGAAGATGTGGTACATATATATAATGGAATATTACTCAGCCATAAAAAGAAACGAAATTGAGTTATTTGTAGTGAGGTGGATGGACCTAGAGTCTGTCATACAGAGTGAAGTAAGTCAGAAAGAGAAAAACAAAAACTGTATGCTAACACATATATATGGAATCTAAGAAGAAAAAGAAAAAAGAAAAATAAAAAGGTCATGAAGAACCTAGAGGCAAGATGGGAATAAAGAGAGAATGGACTTGAGGATACAGGGAGGGGGAAGGGTAAGCTGGGACAAAGTGAGAGAGTGGCATGGACATATATACACTACCAAACGTAAAATAGACAGCTAGTGGGAAGCAGCCACATAGCACAGGGAGATCATCTCGGTACTTTGTGACCACCTAGAGGGGTGGGATAGGGAGGGTGGGAGGGAGGGAGACGCAAGAGGGAAGAGATATGGGGACATATGTATATGTATAACTGATTCACTTTGTTATAAAGCAGAAACTAACACACCATTGTAAAGCAATTATACTCCAATAAAGATGTTAAAAAAAAGAAAAGAAAATGGATGAAGGACTCAAGTAGATATTTCTCCAAAGAAGATACACAAATGGCCTGTGAACACACGAAAAGATACTCAACATCACTAAATACAAGGGACATGCAAATCGAAACCACAATGAGGTATCACTTCACATCCATTAGAATGGCTACTATCAATTTTTTTTTAAAGGGAAGGAAAGAATCAGTGCTGGTGAGGATAAAGAGAAACTGGAACTCTTGCACATTGTTGGTGAGAATATAAAATGGTACAGCCACTATGCAAAACAGTACAGCAGTTCTTCAAAAAATTAGAAATAGAATTACCATACGATGCAGCAATTCCACTTCTAGGTATATAACTCAAAGAATAGAAAGCAGGGTCTCAAAGAGAGTTTTGTACACCTATGTTCATAGCAGCATTATTCACAATAGTTAAAGGTGTAAACAACACAACTGTCTGACAATGGATAAACAAAATGTAGTAAACACATAAATGGAATATTAATCAGACTTAAAAAAGGAAGGAAATTCTGATACATGCTACATGAATGAACCTTGAGGATACTATGGTAAATGAAATAAGCCAGTCACAAAAAGACAAATACTGTAGGATTTCACTTGTATGAGGTATCTGCAGTAGTCAAATTTATAGGGACAGAAAATAGAAGGGTGGTTGTCAGGGGCTGGGGGGAGGGGGAAGTAGAGAGCTGTTGTTTAATAAATATAGAGTTTTAGTTCTGCAAGATATAAAAGTTTCTGGAGATTAGTTATACAACAATGTGAATACACTTAACACTACTGAACTGTACACTTAAAAATGGCTAAGATAGTAAATTTTGTTATGTCTATTTTATCACATTTAAAAATAGATTAAAAAAAGAAAAATATACTGGATGGAATTAATAGAACATTAGGAATTGAGAAAAAAATTAATAATCTTGAAGGCATACTAACAGAATCTATCCAAAATGAAATACGTGGAGAAAAAATAATTAAGAAAACAAAAAACAACAACGAAAAGAACATCAGCAAGCAGAGGGCAACTATAAGTGTCCAGGTGAGAAGACTAAATGTCTCCATTCTTCCCAAATTAATTTTCATGGTTAATCTCATTTAATTTTTAAGAAGCTTTTCTTTTAATGAAATAATTCCAGAGTTCATCACAAAAAATTAAAAAGTGGGACTTGTCAAGAAAATTTTTTAAAGGAAATACAATGGGGAGGTGAATAGCTATTTCTGCCAGGTATTTAAATATACTCTAAAAGGTATGTTTACAACAGATTACAGATTACAACGGTGAGGTGCTAACACAAGAACTGCTAAGCCAGTGGACTAAAATAGATGGCACCAAGACAGATCATAGCGCTAATAAGAACTCAGAACATAAAGCGGTACTAACAATCAGTGAAAAAGGAAATATTTAATAATAATAATAATGAAATTATTATTCAATAATAATTACTCAAAACTCAGTCTGGGCTGTCTTGGTAATATTTGAAATAAAGCATCATTTTAGTTCAGAGGTTCTTAAACTTTGGCTCATTAAGAATTATACTCCAGGGCTTCCCTGCTGGCACAGTGGTTGAGAGTCCGCCTGCCAATGCAGGGGACAAGCGTTTGTGTCCCGGTCCGGGAAGATCCCACATGACGTGGAGTGGCTGTGCCTGTGAGCCATGGCCACTGAGCCTGCGCGTCCAGAGCCTGTGCTCCGCAATGGGAGAGGCCACAACAGTGAGAGGCCCGCGTACCGCAAAAAAAAAAAAAAAGAATTATACTTCATTGGGCTTCACGGTATTTGTGAAAATGGGGTGAAAAGTGACTTATCTTCCCTTCAAAATTCCTCTTGAAACTAAACCATAGGTGGGGAAAGTCTTTATAGTTTCATACTAAGTTTTTAAGATATTTCACATCATCAGGTAATATTCGATTGTCACCACTGTCATTTTTTAAAATTAATTAATTAATTTTTGGCTGTGTTGGGTCTTCGTTGCTGTACCCGGGCTTTCTCTAGTTGCGGCAAGCGGGGGCTACTCTTCGTTGCAGTGCGTTGGCTTCTCATTGTGGTGGCTTCACTTTTTGTGGAGCATGGGCTCTAGGCACGCGACCTTCAGTAGTTGTGGCACACAAGCTCAGCAGTTGTGACTCGCGGGCTCTAGAGCACAGGCTCAGTAGTTGTGGTGCATGGGTTTAGTTGCTCCGCGGCATGTGGGATCTTCCCGGACCAGGGCTCGAACCCGTGTGCCCTGCATTGGCAGGCGGATTCTTAACCACTGGGCCACCAGGGAAGTCCCCACTGTGATGTTATAACATCTAGAAGAGTTTCCCATTGATTAGAAAGGAAAAACATTCCTACCTTTATGATTAGCGGTTCTGCTATGGTTATATAAATTTAATGAAATATAAAGTAAGTTTAAAAATCCTTCGAAGTGTCTTGAAACACCCTATAGGCTGCTTATCAAGTTGAAAAGCAGAGAAACCATACAGAATCAGAAAGAACTTGGAGAAGCCATGTTCCCTAGAATTGACAAACATGTTCTGTGGCTTCGAACAGATGAAAAACTGAAGCTGTCAAGGAACTCAGATTGCAAGGAATGTCACCCACTCCAGAATGGCTATTTCTTCTAAAATTTAATATTTTGGAGCAGACCTAAGAGGAATTGGTAACTATGCAACTAGTGAAACAGATGCTCTCAGCATAGCCGACTCTGTTACTGCCATTACTGGCATTCCTATTTCATGAGACCTTTTTGAAATGTTCAGAAACTACCATCATCTTGAAAATGGTATTTCCAAGTAAATATCTTACTGAAAAAAAGGTCGAGAACTCTGGGCATAGACTGAGAATCTCTGACATTTGGCTGTCCATTTGTTTTTACTGCTTTGGAAGAGAAGCTCCTGACGTCAATGTGACTGGTTGCTTTCTGCATCGGCCGGCATGGGTGCCAAATGCTCTGCCACTGGTACTGAATGAACGCTTGCCTTGTGAGAAGCATCAACTTCATCGGGACAGTGGGGGCTGAATCACTGTTTTCAGGATCTTTTATCAGGAAAATGGAGCAGAATGAGAGCAGTTCTTCACTTACTAAACAGAAATGTGCTGAATTTCCAGAGGAAAGTGTTGAAATGCTTGATGAGACATTGGGCAGAAATTTTACTTTTTTCAAATAGAAAAGGAAAGCTACTCTCTCATGGTTTCACGTACTTGGACAATAGTTTTGGTTGTAATATTCTAGTTACAGCCCTGCGGTCAACATTATGTCTGCTGCTGAAGGATGCAGAGCTCCTGTTCTATTCAAGATGGGTCACTAGGAGTTCAGCATGCCTCTGACACCGAGGAAAGACCTTCTGCAATCTGGAATTAAGGGTGGCAAAACTTCTTCCAATTCCTCAGCAGGCAGAAGCAAGTATGTGCCAAACTCCTAAACGTTACTTCTGACAAAGATAATTTTAAGATTGAAGTGTGGGTTTATAGTCCAAAATTGGTGATAGGGATGAACATCAATGACTTGCACTTTGCCAAAGATCAGAACCTCAGTGAATCTGGGAGCAGAGGAAATTATTCAAAATAAATTCAACTGTTTCTCAACTCAAGCCTACCCTCATTTGGCCAAGTATGCCACGATAGCTCCATTTGCTCACATGTGCTTTTATAAGCCACAATAAGCCAAGTGTGCTTCTTTTTTTTTGCCCCCAAAACGAAACAAAACAAAAAACTCAAAACTGATTGGATGGCAAGCCTGACACATATGTTATCATATCAAAACACTCAAAACTTTCTCCTGCATCTGTAAGTCAAACTTCAACAGCCTTCATGGTGGAAGTTGGCGATAAGCTGAAGTTCAAGTTTTGCTTTGCTTGGAAATTTTTATTTCCTTTTTATCATAAAGTAGGTATTAATTTTTGCATTAAAAATGAGTGAGAGGCAGAGGGTTTCAAAGAATGTCATATTTTTCTATGTGTACATAGAAAAGAATGTGTAATCAATATCTAACATCATAAAAATAAATTCTATCTAAATTATTGTACATATGCTTAGGTACTTTTTTTGGTAACCTCAAAGCTTTCAGAGTCTCAAGGAGCTCTGTGATTCAAAAATCTGAGAAAAACCCCATTCCTCTGATATAGATATTGACCTCACGTAACAAAATATCATTTCACAACAGTTCAAGAATTACATGGAAGAAAATCAAACCACAACACTTAGAAGAAAATATAAATGTTTAGCAGATTTCAAGCTGAGAAAAAAGCTTTCTGAACAAAAAAGCAAGAGAAAAATAATAAATAAATAAAAATGGCCATTCTCTAGTTCAATTATTTAATTTCACTTATATCTAAGGGGAAAATCCAAACTGTAAACAGAGGAGGTCATTTTCCCCTGGTCACTAGGGGACCAGTCAATCAGCCACTACCCCTTGCTGTAACACCCAACAGAGGTTTAAAACTATTACACTAGACATTGTCACTCCATCAGTAGAAACAATACCTCCAGTATATGTACATTTATATTTGTTTATCAATTGGATATATGTACTAATCTACTAATATATTATATACCTTATAAAATATATACTTAAAAAAAGATGAGATAAAATTAACTACAAATACAAGTTCTAAAGTTTTCTTCCTGCACCCTTGCAGGTGTGTACACCTCCCCATTTTGGGGGCCATTGTTCGGCATGGCAGTGGCTAAACAGGAGGGCCCTGCCACCATTTCCAAACCTGAGTCTGCATTCTGCTCCCCAGATTGTGTACCTCCTTCCCATCTGCCAGCTCTCGGTACCACAACACACTGTTTTACTGCCTTCCTAGTGCAGATCATTATGGGACGTCATCTACTTATTTATGGGTTTACTTGTTTATTCCTACCCCCCTGCCCCCCGACTCCCCAGCTAGAATATAAGCTCCGTGAGAGCCAGGATGGTGCCTGTCTTGTTCATTCCTAGTTCCTCCACACCTAGAACAGAGCTTGGTATACAGTAGGTGCTCCTTAGGTACTTATTGTGTAATAAGGGTATACAGCTGCTCCCCCACTCAAATTCCAGCTGTTTCCCCTGCTTGGTCCTCCATTCTCCTAGCAGGCAACAGGGCAGGTCCCCTGACCCTCTGCAGGAAGCAAACAATACCCTATCCTACTTCTTAGCACAGCTTCCACTTTAAAGACCTCTCATGGAGGGTGAGCCACAGAGGACTATCTTGCTCCTCATAGAAAACACAGGCCCCCAATCTCAAATCCAGAACTTAAAAATATATACATATATAATTACAGTATTTCTAAACGCAGTTCTTCTTCTTTTGCAATCATCTATTTGCAAGCTGAACTATCATATTCATGCAAAAGCGATCCTTCTCAATCAAGTCAAGCTGTTCTTACAGCTTCTGTCCTGGGAGGGAAAAGAGACAGGTGGGCAGGTACCTGATGGTTTTCCACACATCGAAGCCATCCAGAGGCTTGGTGCCCTCTGTGCTGCCCCCCGCCAGCTTCACCAGGGTCGGCAGCCAGTCGGAAATGTGGATGAGCTCCCGGTTCTTCACGCCCCTCCGTTTCAGCAAGGGGCCGGCCACAAAGCCCACCCCTCGCACGCCTCCTTCCCACAGGCTCCACTTTCTTCCTCGAAGGGGCCAGTTATTGCCCCCTGCCAATGTCTGCCCACCGTTATCTGAAACACAATTAGGTCATAGCATGAGGACAAGGCTAACTATTAGATACATTTAAGAACAGAAGACTTGGATGCATGTTATTATTAAATGGTGCTTAGGAACTAAGAAAGAAGATTCCTCTTTCCCCTCTCCCATAGCAGCTACCCTCCTCCCACCCAACACAACCCTCCATCCCACAGACATAACCAGGGCTCAGCACGGCACATGTCTGACACTAGACCTTTAAATCCTCCATGGAGAGGGCCACTGAAAAACAAGGGAGGCCCCTGAGGGGAACTGCTTGGGATAGAGCCCTGTGCTGAGCAATGACTAGGATTCAAATGCATGCATGCAACTTTGGGTAACACAGGAGAGTGAACCCAGGTAGGTGGAGCCCCTCCCCGTACATGAAAAGACACCTCTGAATAAGTTTCACTTAGGAACCTAAGGCTCCTGATTAGTGGGGATAGCGAACCTTTTTATTTTCTTCCTGGAAAATTTTTCTAACATTTAAACTGGTAACAGAATTAACATTTGACTCCCTGGTGATCTGAACTCTTAAGAGTGAAAGTTGCAAGACTTCCCCAGTGGGTTAAATGTCTCTGTACACAGAACAGTTGGATGGAAAAAATAATTGCAAGAAAAATTCCTCCCTTCTTGACAGGATGGCAGGACAAAGCTTCATTGTATACTGTATGGCAGGGAAGAGAAGGTTTCTCTCCCAAGGCAGCCAAGGGAATGGAGGACACTGGGGAAGCCAGAGAAGATACAAAAGTGACTTCAGTATCTTACCAGCTGGGTGGGGCTCAGAGTTAGAAATTAAGTTGGACTGTAGAAAGTAAAAAGTCATATTTCTTACATACTGAGGTTGTAGAATCATATTATCTCCAAAAGTACTCATACACTTAGGTGACTTTAGAGATATGTTTTAAATATCACTTATTTGCATGTGCATTACACTCCGATTAAATGTTTTCTAAAAGCCACTGTTATCCAAATGAACCACAGGAGGGCAGTATGACAGATGTGCTCTATAGAACATTATGTATAAAGAAATCTAACACAGAAATCAAGCTCTATCAAAGCCAAAGGATGCTCATGGAAGGAAAAAGAACCAGTATTTGTTAAGCACCCACTCTGTACCAGGCACCCTTTTAATTTCACATTATCACAGACTCTGGAGTCCAAGAGACCTGGAATTGAAGCATGATGCCAGCCACTCACTAGGTGTGTGACCCAGGGCAATACACTGCCTCAGTTTCTCATCTTTAATGTAGAGATAATAATTCCTACCTCATTCATGTATTATGGTGAGAATTAAGTGACATCATTTATAATAATGGTTTGGGGCTGGGGACCTGGCACAATCTAAGTTCTCAATAAATGGTAGCTAATGTTTATAACAATACAAATAGTCTAGTATTATAACTATTTTGTCATGAGAGACTTGAAAATGCCAAACAACTAATAAGTGGCAAAGCTAGGATTCAAACAATGTCTGTGTGACTCCCAGGCTCCTCCTGCCCCCAGAGTGCCCTGCTCCTGAGGTCCCTGGTATAGAGTGAGTTTTATATCTATATAAAACTTTACTTCTCTATGAAAAACATAAGCACGGTCAATCTCAGCTAAGTTTACACTCTTCCCATGATACAGCAGGAGAGCTATCTCAAGGTGATGACAGTTCCCTTACGAGGAGCCTCTGTTGCTGGTGGGTAAGAAATTCAAGGCTCTACTGTCAAGGAGGCTTCTGATCAAGCCCTTAACACACCAGGTCTTCAGTTCTGCTCTGTGCCTCATGAGGGGGAGAAGGAAGGGTCTTGAGCTACATTAGAGGAAGGTAACAGTTCTTCAACACAGGTGGGTGACAATCAATCTCATCATTTGCTATCAGACGAGAACCTTTTCTTAAACCTCACATCTCTTCTTGACAAAGCAAATGGTCACCCAAGCCAGTTTATTAAATACACATTCTATTTCACATGAGCAGACCTGCACGCTCAAAACAGGGGGCACCATCTTCAGACAAAGGGAATTCCTCACACTCCGCTATCAGTCACCAATAACCACTGTATCAAAACTTAAAGAAGGTGCTGTTCATGTGATACAGAAATACACTGGAAAGAAGTGTTTACACTCTACCTGTGAAGTTAAGAATGGCTAAGACAGCACTATCATTTCCCTGTGCTGTCTGGATTGCTATAAATGATACTGGCTCAGGGCTTGTAGAAGATGCCCGTTGTCTCCATTTTTGATAGATAACACTCCTTTGAAATATTAGATAATGTCTCTTTCAGTTCCACCTATTTGTTAGTGCTCAGTACAAAAATGGTGGATGATGAAGATGGTAGAAACAAGAGTGGAGGTGATGGGGAGAAGCGTGGAGTGGGTCTGGAATCTGATCTTAAGCCCTTGAGGTATGACTCAGGAAGGAAAATACTCTGGGCTGTAATGAGAATTTGGCCACGGCTGCTAGGTGGAAGGTGTTTCCACATCTTATTTGGGAGGTGCCGATGCAGTGCGTGTGACTGTTTTTGCATTAGCTTCTGTGATGTTTTTCCCATTAGCAATGATAAGCGATTCTATCGTCTGTTATCGATGTGGCTTCCTCCATCATTTTTTTGAGAGCACTCCAGGGAGAAAGCACTGTTAATTGACACACCTGCAACTCCTTCTCTTGGGCTCCCCAGTCACAAAGCCAACTGCAGAATCCACTGCATGAAGAGGACAATTCAGCTTTGCCAGAGACCTGGCCAGGCGGCACTGGCTGACGGTCTCTACTTACCAGCAAAAATCCACAGACTTAGGCCTTTGAGACATAGGGTGCTGTCCATTGGTTCTAGTGCATTTGCCCAGGTATTTCAAGGAGTTGGACATAAAACTGATCAGAGTAACAGCAAGAATAAAATCAGCTCATTTGAAACAAGGTAGAGAAGGGGGCTTCCAATGTCGTTCACTTAAGTCTGACATAAAGTTCAAAAAGACAATGGAGACCTAGAGTCTGTCATACAGAGTGAAATAAGTCAAAAAGAGAGAGACAAATACCGTATGCTAACACATATATATGGAATTTAAGAAAAAAATGTCATGAAGAACTTAGGGGTAAAACAGGAATAAAGACACAGACCTACTAGAGAATGGACTTGAGGATATTGGGAGGGGGAAGGGTAAGCTGTGACAAAGTGAGAGAGAGGCATGGACATATATACACTACCAAACGTAAGGTAGATATCTAGTGGGAATCAGCCGCATAGCACAGGGAGATCAGCTCCGTGCTTTGTGACCGCCTGGAGGGGTGGGATAGGGAGGGTGGGAGGGAGGGAGATGCAAGAGGGAAGAGATATGGGAACATATGCATATGTATAACTGATTCACTTTGTTATAAAACAGAAACTAACACACCATTGTAAAGCAATTATACTCCAATAAAGATGTTAAAAAAAAACAAAAACAAAAAAAGACAATGAAACCACCACCATTTCAAACACGTTTCTTTTCATTTTCTCTCCTAATTTTGTTTTGGGCAAAAGTTAATTTTTGTTCTTGTTAAGAATTAATTTTCAAGAGAAAATGTTCAAGTTGCATTTCCTGGCTGACTTATGAAAAAACTTCCAAATCAAAATAAGATGACTCGCCTTTCTGTCTGGCGGCAGCCATCAGGTGAGCCGAGATGCGCGCTTACAAGTACCTCCAGGAGCTATGGAGGAGGAAGCAGTCGGATGCGATGCACTTTTGCTCAGGGTGTGCTGCCGCAGTACCGCCAGCTCTCGGCGCTGCTCCGGGCACCCCGCCGCACCCGGCCCAACAAGGCGCGCAGGCTGGGCTACAAGGCCAAGCAAGGTTATGCCATATGTCGGATTCATGTCCGCCGCGGTGGCCAAAAATGCCCAGTTTCTAAGGGTATCACCTACAGCACGCCTGTCCACCATGGTGTCAACCAGCTCGTTTGCTCGAAGTCTTCAGTCTGTTGCCGAGGAGCGAGCTGGACGCCACTGTGGAGCCCTGAGGGTCCTGAATTCTTACTGTGTTGGTGGAGATTCTACGTACTAATTTTTTGAGGTTATCCTCATTGATCCATTCCATAAAGCTATCAGAAGACACCCTGACACCCAGTGGATCACCAAACCAGTCCACAAGCACAGGGAGATGCGGGGGCTGACGTCTGCAGGCAGGAAGAGCCGCGGCCTTGGCAAGGGCCACAAGTTCCACGACACGATCGGTGGTTCTCGCTGTGCAGCCTGGAGAAGGCGCAATACTCTCCAGCTCCACCGCTACCGCTGATGTAAGTAATGTTTGTAAAATTCTTACCTAATAAACAGTTTAGGACATCCATGTCTGCTTGAAAGTGTTTTTTAATGTCTGTTAAAACTAGTTGTGTGCAGATTGTTCATTGAATGCATTGTCAAATTCTGAAAGTTAAAGTGCAATAATATTTGAAGACTTTAAGTGATGGTATATCTTGTTTCTAATAAGGGAAATGCCTTTGTTTTTGCTTTATTAGGGAGTTGATATGTCCGTGTTTAAAATGCTGTTTGGGGGATTCCCTGGTGGTGCAGTGGTTAAGAATCCACCTGCCAATGCAGGGGACATGGGTTCGAGCCCTGGTCCAGGAAGATCCCATATGCCACGGAGCAACTAAGCCTGTGCACCACAACTACTGAGCCTGCGCTCTAGGCCTGCAAGCCACAACTACTGAGCCCGCATGCCACAACTACTGAGCCTGCATGCCTAGAGCCGGTGCTCTGTAACAAGAGAAGCCACTGCAATGAGAAGCCCACGCACTGCAATGAGGAGTAGCCCGCGCTCACTGAAACTAGAGAAAGCCCGCGTGCAGCAATGAGGACCCAATGCAGCCAAAAAGATAAAATAAATAAATTTAAAAAAAATGCCATTTGGTACAATAGGTGTAAAATTCTGTAAAAGAGGAGTGCAGAAAGGAGCCATGTAGATTTGTTGGTGCATGTGATGAAATCTACAGCTTTACTGGGGTGATGCAATGCTCTGCTGGTTTACTCTAAAGTGGCTGTTTCATGGAGTTTGGCAAGGACAAACTTTAAATTGGGTTTTCCTTGGACATGTGAAGGATGTTGTGATCCTTTATCATGATCATATGCAGAAAAATAATGAAAGTTGACTAGGGCCCACATTTTTAGACTTAATCTACTATTCCACTTATGTAACTGCTGCTTCCAAAAGGCGAAAAGTAAAGGAATGCCACCATTTTTTAAGAGAATTGAAAAAACCTGTTGCAAGATGTTTCTCTTACAAATTGAAACAAATCCTGGTTAACCTAAATTAAATTGCCTTGGCCTCCATGGTACCACTGAAGTTCACATAAAAGGTGGGAGTTCCTGATTCAATCCTATGACTCTGGGATCTGTAGAATACTTAACTTCATGCAAAACAGTCATGGTATTTACACTACTGTATATCGAAACTGATGGAAATTGAACACTAGGTAAATGAGAAGGGAGTTTTTAACCCTAAGGTTTGTAAGCTAGTGATGCTAGGATTGGGAAATTGGTGTTCATCAGGTACCTTTCAAGTGTGGGAGGATAGAAAAGGCTTGGATCAAATTTTTAAACGTTTTATCTGTAGTATTCGTTGAGGTACCGTGACGTATTCGTGACCATTATGAACTCTAAGCCATCTTAGGGGGGAAAATAGGGTTGGTTTTATTCAAAAGTAACATTGCTAAGTCCAATCAGTGTTATCTTGGGTCAAGCCACTTTATCCATTCCCATAAGGCTACTGAGGAGAGTCATGTAGTTGGTGTCAATACGAGTTCAATTGGTTTCCGAAAAAAAAAAAAAGAAAAAAAATAAGATGACTCCAACTAGTAAAGGAAGCTATGAAACATTTTTTGGGGGGAAATCATTTTTCAGCCATGTTTTTGGCAGGGGGAAAACCTAATTATAAAATCTTTGCCGTATAGAAAATAAATGTCAAAATAAAACAAATGTCATCTACAGATGGTAAATCTCACTTTATTATTCATTATTGAACAAAAATAGCTGTCAAAACTTCATGAAAAACACTGGTTAGCCAAAGACCCGAGCAAACACATTAAGTATATGACAGTG
The DNA here is from genome assembly GCF_003676395.1 of Aethalodelphis obliquidens. Taxonomy (NCBI): domain Eukaryota; kingdom Metazoa; phylum Chordata; class Mammalia; order Artiodactyla; family Delphinidae; genus Aethalodelphis; species Aethalodelphis obliquidens. Next base: position 55,111,766 of record NW_020837948.1, on the reverse strand, counting down.
AAGCCTCATTTGCATCCAGCTGATAAAAATTAAGATGGAACCACGACAACAGCACTAGGTTTTAGGACTACTCCCCAAACAGGGTCATGTTGTGGCTTGGCTTTAGAAGGCTGCCCTGAACCATCAGTGTATATCTCCACCTTGCTGCCCCCATGGATCCTTCAACCCTGGCTTATCCAAGACAGCTCCTCACTCTGACATGGGGATCCTGGAGAAAAAAGCAAGGAAGGCTCCAGCAGCCTTGCACCAGGGCCTGGACATCCCTCTGAACAGGCCACCCACGGGAGTGTGACAGATGAGCAGACAACAGGATTTCAGAGACCAAGAAGACTCTTTGTCCGATAAAGGGCCTGTTACTACTCATGGTTGATTCTTTTAGACTAAATTTTTACTTAAAGCAAATTGGAGAGTTAATGTATGTCTTAGTAGTCATCTAAAGGATTAGGTAAATTCAATCTTCTCCTAATGAAAGGTTCTAGAGAACATATCTACCGAGACATTCAATTTACAATCTGATGTTCTTCTCTTTCCCTCTTGCTCTACATTCAACACATTCACTTCTGCCAAGTTGATCATGAAAATGGATTTCCAATCCACCTCCCCATTCTCCAGCCCCGTTGCCTTGGGTCCAGCACGGGTCTCACCTGGACTCCTGGGGTAACATACAGAATGTTTCACGTTGCTATCAGAGGCATCTTTGTGAAGCCCAAACCAAACAGGCCACAAGCGTGTTTAAAGACCTCTAACTGCTTCCCAATCAGGAAAAAGTTCAAACTTCAGTCCAACACATGGAATCCTTCATATGTGGCTCCAAACTACTTCTGGGGCATCAGCTCCTGCCCTTCCCCACAAAGCATGCACTGTGCTTCAGTCACAGAGAACTTACTTCTTGTTGTTAGAATACAACATGCTGACGTTGCCTGGGTACAGGTTGGCTCCTTTGCCTAAAATGCCCTCCCCATCTTTCCTGCTTGACTTAATAATGTCACACTGCTGTTTTTAATTTACTCCCCCCAGACAACCTCTGTCTCTTCACTGTCCTCCTGCACTTTATACTTTTCTATCACACTTATCTCTGTATGGTGTTAATCAGTTATTCGTGGTTTGTCTTCCCTGAGAACTCTGGCTCTCCGGGACAAGAACAATGTCTCATTCTTCTTTGCATTCCCCAAGATCTAGCAGAGACCTGCCAAAGAGGAAGCCTCGAGATTTGAGGGTGGAGAGGGGGGAACAAATAAGTGAATGGAGAAAAGGCCACCAAAAATGGAGACTGAAGACACTAAAAATTAACTCTGATTACTGCAGAGGGTTTTCTGAGCTTTCCTCCAGCCACCCCATGACCTTAACTTTTAGGAAGCTGTTCTGCACACAGATGCTGCTTATTTTACAGGATATTGGCAAGAGGCACTCCTGGAACCCCATGAGGATTTAAACAAATCCAACCCACAAATACCAGAATTGTTTGTCCAATCTGGATCAGTTACCCAACGTCAAAGGGGTTGTTGGAGAGCATTTGAGGAAGCACGGTCCTGGATGGGAAGAGAGTCCTCACTCACCCCTGTAACAAATCTTTCTGGATTTCATGGCCCATGGACCACTCTAGCTTTGGGGAAATGGCAGAAAATGGCAGAAAATAAGACAGACAAGGTCCTTTCACATGCAGTGAGTAGAAAAAGAGGTAGGATCTCTCTACTCGTGGTAACTGGTGACTAGGCCTCTCAGAGAAGCTGTAACCAGAATGACAGGGTAGAGCCAACCAACATCAGAGAGAGGAGAACCCAGGCACGCGGTGCAGGAGGCTCAAGGGCCTGATTCAATTACACATTAGATGGCGGGTGTTCTGTGTCAAGCTTCTTTCTTTTTTTTTTTTTTTTTGCGGTACGCGGGCCTCTCACTGTTGTGGCCTCTCCCGTTGTGGAGCACAGGCTCCGGACGTGCAGGCTCAGCGGCCATGGCTCATGGGCCCAGCCGCTCCGCGGCATGTGGGATCTTCCCGGACCGGGGCACGAACCCATGTCCCCTGCATCGGCAGGCGGACTCTCAACCACTGCGCCACCAGGGAAGCCCCTGTGACAAGCTTCTTAATTAAATACTAAATTAACGGTACTCTTAAGAACCACTCTGAACTTAAGGAAAACTTGAGCTGAACGATGACTAGATAGAAACAAAAAGCTGTCTGTTTTATGACTAATATATTTTTTCCTATCATTACTACAGTCACATTTGTAATTTTATTGACGTGTACTCAAGGGATAGGGATTAAGTGCTGTGAGTTTGGGCAAATCACTCTCTCTCTGAGCCTAAGTTTTCCCCATTTGAAAAATGAGGATAATAACAATACCCATCTTAACACAGAGCCTGGCACAGAAGTATTGCTTAATAAATACTAGCAATTTTCATCGCTGATAACTACCACCAGCAGCAGCATCAAAGTATGCAGAGCAGAGCAGGCTCCTAGCTGGGTATTTACTAAATAGATGCTAGATTTAGGTTTTATAACTATACTCCAAAGTGCCATGCTTTTTGTAAGAAGGTATTTCAAGTATAGACCCTTCCAAGGAGCATTCTCTTCTCTGTATGTAATTTCTTGAGCATCATAAAAACACGATGAATTGTTGAGGGGTTTTGTTACGATTCCTTTCTGTTTCCATGAATTTAAATAAAGCATATCAATGATCAAAGAAAGAGGTACAATGGCCATAGCCTGTCATTCAAATTAAATTTCAGAAACGGAATCTTTATTCAGATATTCATCTGAATATTTGTAGGGGTTTTAAATGGTTTGCAGCATTCAGGGCAGATCAATGCTCTGACCCCCCCAACTCCCAGTCAGACACAATCAGACTTTATATCTTGATTAAAAGAACCAGCAAGGGGAGTGTTCCTGCCGAGCTAGCATTAAGGGAGATTCTGGTGGAATGGGATTGGCAGGCAGATGCCAAATAAATGATGCAGCCACCGAAAGAGCTAAAGATAAAGAAAGATGGATGCAGGGGAAGGGCAAAATCCGGAAGGAATGGGGGTCAAAGAGAAAAAAAAAATTACACAGGGTTGTAGTAAAAGATTTCCTCATTTTAACGGGACTCATGTCATCGTTTATAATGATGAGATATCAATGGGATTTTATCTTCTCCTTTAAAACTTATTAAGGATGAAAAGTCTCAAAAGGTCTGTTGAAAGATTGAAAACATTTGGTCTCGAAAAGTGAAAATGGAACTGGGAACTGGAAAACAGTGTCCTCATTTATTACGTATTGGTAGGCAAATCACTGAACTTTTTTCTGAAGTTTAAATCATAGGTACTCACAGATCTTGGAGATCCTTAAATGAAAGTTGTAAGCACAAAATGTTATGAGTCACTCTCACTTAGATGGCAAGGGTAATGCTAGCTTTGATCTCCACATTCTGGATCCCCTAACAAGTAGCACAGAAGCCCTTTGTTTGGAATATTTAGGGTCAAGAAAAGTACCAAATGTTTATTCAGTCCTTTCTTACAACTAAAGCTCTCCTTGCTTTTCCTGAAGTTCGATCTTGAAAGAATGCATTTTTTTTTTAAAGCTAATAAAGTTATGAATTTCAGGGCAAACTAAAATGCTTTGGCACCTTTACGGAGTATCATAGTTTACTCACAAATTACTTGGCTCCCCTTCCAGACTTGAAACCCCTTTAAGGTGGCAGATAATTTTTTACTAGACAGCTATTTATCTGTCACTAATGCCGATCAAGAAGTGATAGATGTAAAAAGTATCACAGAAGTGCTTTAGAGTCTGGCAAGTTCAAAGACAGCAGGAGAGAAGTGAAAATATCATCAAGAGGTAGAAACAAGTAAGATTGTGGTTGCAAAATAGTAAGCGGACTACTTGTATGGTGAGAAAGATGGGAATTGAGGTCAATGATTTTTTCGGAGAGAATGATACTAGAGAAAGCTCACATATTCTGTTTGGGCAAGCATCAACTACTTCAGTTTGTCTTTATGTTTCCAAATCTACAACACAAGTTAAATGTTCTGAATTTACCCTTGAAGCAGAAACAACATTTTACTGGATCTCTACTTCATAAGTAGTAAGATTTGCTTTTAGGTTTCTTGGAAAAAATCAATAAACCAAACTGAGTGGACAGGCAGTTTTGTTTCCCCAAAGCTCTTCTCTGAAGTTTGTTAACTGCTAAAGGATCTCACTAGTATGTGACTGTCTAATTATGGCAGGAGAGACCAAGAAAAAGGTCATGAGAACACTGATTAGCACAATCTTCTTTGAAGAAAAACAGAAGAGTAAATCCTAAGAGATCTCATCATAAGGAAAAAGATATTTTCTTCTTTTTCTTTTATTTTGTACCTATACAAGATGATGGATGTTCACTAAACTTAATTGTGATAATCATTTCATGATGTATGTAATTCAAATCATTATGCCATACACCTTATACAATGCTGTGTGTCAATTATATCTCAATAAAGCTGGAAGAAGAAAAAAAAAGAACAGAAGAGCGAAACATTTAATGGCAGAAACAAACCAAAAAAATTCAACATACCTAAATACTAAGAAGTGTGTTAAAAGAATTTCAAATATTGAATGCATACTTAATAAAGGTATAGGAACAAGATTCCCTTCAGATCTGCAGATAACACCTGTTCCAAAGGCAGAGCGAAACAAACTCTGAGTTCTCAGACTCCTGGCCCTCCTGAGCAGTACCCCTCTGACCAGGATGAAGGGGTCAGTGAGAGGGAGGAGAAGTCCAGGTGACCCTGGCCATCCCAAGGGCAGGGGAAGAGAGTGCTAGCTGTTGGGAGTGAAGGCAGCTGGAGGAGAAGAGAATGTGTGGCAGGAAGCCTGGGTCCCTTTTGCCCAATGAGAGGCAAGTAGGTAAGTGGAGGCACTTTAGCGAGACCAAAGGACGCTGAGAGAGAGAGAGGTCCGGTACGTGGGAAACGCAACGTCTCCTGATCAGCCATGAGCTGGGGTTAAGAAACAAGACCAAACAACCAAACGAATCAAAATAAATGCCCTGAGTGACCACAAAAGGCAACACCAAGTCCCTGCAATCAGATCCTAACTCAGGGCCCATTTGGTTTCAGACACAATTCTAATAATATGTATGATGGCTGGCTTCCTAATTTCATAGCAGATTGGGTAGGTGCAGACTGCTGGAGTTGGTCTCCTAAGAATGAGGGAAGGAGCAGAAAAGATATGCATTTTATAAGAAAAAAATATAAATTTTAGTTTTAAAACTAAATAAAGAATTTCCCTGTTTTTCTAGTGTTAAGTGATCCACACTGATGTATATTAAGGACACCACTGTATGAAGCATAACACAATAACGAAAAAATTAAAATGATAACCTTACATCATTAAGACGGTAAGAGGCTCGGGGTATAGTTAAGGACAGCTTAGACCTAGAAAAAGGTTTATAGCCCATATTCATGTCTCTGAGCCCACCTAGATCACTATAATGTGACCACCTCCACCTGTCATTTTCAGGTCACAACTGCAGGCACACAGAAACTTTTACTATCATGGCATAGAGTTAAGCCTATACACAGAAAAGAGAGAAAATGATTCCAGGTCAGAGTTGGGACCCCAGAAGGACTGAGCTCAGCTGCAGGCGGGGGAGAGGGGGGGAGCAAGTTACACTTTTTTGCACGTCTACTTTCGTGGATTGAAACCTGTGATTACCAGGCATATGTGTGAGCGTTATGGCTGGACACCCTGTGTTTGGTGGCTAGAATAGTTGTGTTAAGTTACCCTGCAGGTGAGATAGAAGGTGTTTTTACTGTTGTGGTTATTTGGTTTTTATTGTGGATGTGGTAATATGTGACCTGCCTGCAGGCTCATTCACAGATTTTACCTTTTTATCTAATAGCACCTGTAATAATTGGGAAAGTTCTGAAATAGGGGAAAAAAGCTTCTATATCATGGTTCTCAAGCCTTTCAAGCCTCACACTCCCCTGTTATAACAAATGTTTTGTCGTGCTCTTTTGACTCCCTGTAATGGAATTCATACACTTGCACACCTAATTTTTAAAATAACTTTAAATGTAATATAAAGGAAAAATGGCAACTGATAATAAAATAGCATGTATTTCATATGAAAACGTGCAGGCACAGAATATATAGCAAAGTGGTGAGATAATTGCCTGGACTATATATGAATACAACTGGACTTAAAGGAGGCCATTCCACACTAGAAGTACAGAAGAATGAAAGAGAGCAGGGATGAACACAAGAATAAAAATCAGAATTTATCTTCCAGAAAACAGGGAGAAGCCTAAACTTCCCAACTCATTCTATGAGGGCAGCATTACTGATTCCATAGCCAAAGACACTACACAAAAAGAAAACTACAATGAACAGAGGTGCAAAAATCCTCAATAAAATTTCAGTAAATCAAATCCAGCTATGTATAAAAATGATAATACGTGATTGTGTTAGTTTTCTATGGCTGCCATAACAAATTACTACAAATTTAGCCACTTAACACAAGTTCATCATCTTATAGTTTTAAGTCTGAAGGCAAGTCTCATTGGGCTAAATCACAGTGTTGGGAGGGCTGCATTCCCTTTCAGAGGCAAGAGAGGAGGATCTCTTTTTAGCCAGTTTCTAGAAGCTGCTAGAATTCCTTCGCTCAACACTCTCTTCCTCCATCCTCAAAGTCAGCAATGGCAGTTGAGTCTTCTCACTTGGTATTACTTTGACCTCTTCTTTGTCCCTCTCTTCCACTTTTTCTAAATTAATTAATTAATTAATTAACTTTTGGCTGTGTTGGGTCTTCGTTTCTGTGCGAGGGCTTTCTCTAGTTGCGGCGAGCGGGGGCCACTCCTCATCACGGTGAGCGGGCCTCTCACTATCGCGGCCTCTCTTGTTGCGGAGCACAGGCTCCAGACGCGCAGGCTCAGTAGTTGTGGCTCACGGGCCCAGCTGCTCCGCGGCATGTGGGATCTTCCCAGACCAGAGCTCGAACCCGTGTCCCCTACATTGGCAGGCAGATTCTCAACCACTGTGCCACCAGGGAAGCCCCCTCTCTTCCACTTTTAAAGACTTGTGATTCCATTTGGCCCAGTCAGATAATATTCCCATCTTAAGGTCACCTGATTGGCAACCTTAATTCAATCTTCAACCTTAGTTCCCCTTTGCCATATAACATAAGATATTCAGAGGTTCAGGTCTTTAGGACGTGAACATCTTTGGGGGAAGCGAAGGGAACATTGCCCTGCCTACCACAATCATGATGAGCAAACGAGGCTTATCCTAGGATTGCAAGTAATTTTCATATAAAAGAATGATGCTGGGAGAATTACACTACCCAACTTCCAAGACCTCCTATAAAGCTCCAGTACTCCAGACAGCTTGGTACTAGAATAGGGAGCCTAATAAAAGAACCACCCATTAGTGATTATTTGATATTTAGCAAAGGTGCCAAATAAGTCAGCCGAGGAAAAAGTCTTTGCAACAAGTGATTCTAGAGTAACTGAATATCTACGGGAGGGGGAAGAAAGAACCTTGACCAATCCCTACTTCACAACTTACAGAAAAATTAATTGAAGATGGCTCATATTTCAACTCAATAGAAAAAAAAAAAAAATTAACATATGAGCAAAGGACTTGAACAGATATTTCTCCAAAGAAGATATACAATGGGCAAGAAGCACATGAAAAAAAATGTCCAAGGGGATGCAAATCAAAACCACAAGAGATACCACTTCACACTTACTAGGACGGCTATAATAAAAAAGCCTATGACAAGTGACGGTGAGGATGTGGAGAAACTGGAACCCTCATACACTGCTGGTGGGAATGTAACATGGCACAGCTGCTTTGGAAATAGCAGTCCCTCAAGAAGTTAAACATAAAGGTACCACACAACCCAGAAATCCCACTCCTAGGTGTGTATTCAAGAGAAATGAAAACATATATCCACATGAAAGCTTGTGCATGAATGTTCATAGCAGCATTATTCATAACAGCCCCCAAAAGTGGAAACACTCAATGCCGTTAATTATGAATGGATAAGATGTGATATATTTTCAGCAATATACAGGGAAAAAAAGGACCACAATAAAAAGAATGAAGTACTGACACATTCTACAATATTGGTGAACCCTGAAAACATTATGCTAATGAAAGAAGCCAGATAAAAAGGCCATATACTGTATTTTTCCCTTTACATGAAATGTCCAGAATAGGCAAATCTATAGAGACAGAAAGTAGATTAGTGGCTTCCAAGGCCTGGGAGGAAGGGGAAAATGCTAATGGATACAGGATTTTTTTTGTGGGGGTGATAAAAAAAATTAGATAATGATGACGATTGTACAACTCTGTGAATATACTAAAAACCACTGAATTGTACACTTTCAAAGGATGAATTTGGTGGTGATGTGAATTATATCTTAACAAAACAAAGCTGTATGAGAAGAAAAAGATGGACCAAAGACCTAAATGTAAATGCTAAAACCATAAATCTTTTATAGAAAAGCGTAAGAGAATATCTTTGTGACGTGGAGGTAGGCAAATGTTCTTAAAATCAACAGGTTTGGTAATACATTTATGTATTAAAATTGATAAGACCCATAATGGTGTAAGATGAAACAGAGTGATAATGTAACTTCAAAGGCAGAATAAGCAGTGGAGTAAAGTGCAGCTCTGGTCAGCCGGTGGGATCTCACTGCAATTAAGCATCCATTCTACAGTTTTTGCCCTTTGGATGAGAGGTGGGTTAAGGAAGAAACCCTACATTCAGGAAAACTCTTCCTGTTGTCACTAAAATGTATACGATCTGCTTCACGGAAACAGTCCAAGCCTGCCCACTCCATGTATATTTCAGAGCACAGGCAAGGTTATACCTCAGTACAACAGATGTGAGTCTTTTAGACAGTGCATTCTCAACACCACCCTAATTATCAAAACCCAGAGCTTCCGGGACATGGCAGATTCTTTGTTCTTGTTTTCACCAATCCATCAAATTGACTTGGCTTCTTTTAAAAATGGTAGATCTTTTCTGGAATCAATGTGTCTCTCTTTCTCTTACATACCCCTACTTTTTATACCTCAGTTTTTCATCAGGGCCTTTTGTGGTAAGCTGACCCTACAAAACATCTGCCTGGCATGTGAGACACAAAATTTTCTTTTGGAAAGCTTTTTGTATGTACCCAAAGAGACTGCTTCATTGTTTATTCCATTTTTGGCTTCCTGCAAGTTTAAATGTGGAATCAAGTGGAAAATGACTTCAAAATAGATAAGAGATTACATGAATCTTTCCATTCTTCATGAGTCACATGAAGATATATTAACCCTATCAGATATGAAATACTGTGCTAGTGATTTATTTTTTATTTTCTGATTTGTGTACGGTAAAATTCACTTGTTTTGGTGTGTAGTTCTATGAATTTTGACAAATGAAGTCATATATCTAGCACCACAATTGAATGTGAAAATTAATAAAGGGAAGACTCACTAAAATGGAGTTGAAGGCCAGAAGGGGAAGTTCTCACACAGTACCAATCAACGTCAATTTCAGGAAGAACTGTCAATTACAGACCCCAACAGAAGAATCACCAACAGGAAACAATCATCAAATACCGGACCTCAACAGGAAAAGACGTACATTGTATCTCTTACAAGAAATCGACCACCTCAGCGACTCAGCCAATGAAAAACCACATTCACCTCGAACTCTCACTTTTCTCCAATGGACTTTGATTCAAAACAACCCTTCCCAACTTCTTCCTTTTTCTCTATAAAATAATATCCCTCTCCTTTATTGGACTTGCCTATTCTTTTGCTGTATCTTGCTTGCCTTGAATGTGCAGTTCTTCGCCATTCCTGAATAAACTCATTTTTGCTGGTAAAATAACTTTTAAGGTCAACACAAGATACAGAACAACTCCATCACCCCAGAATCAGTCCCTTGTGCTACCCCTCTATAGTCAAATCCTCCACCCAACCCTTAACCCCTGACAACAACTGATGTTTTTTCCATCTTCAAAGTTTTCCTTTTCCAGAATGTCATATAGGAAGAATCACACAGTGTGTAACCTTTTGAGTCTGGTTCTTGCACTCAGCATAATGCATTTGAGATTCATGCAAGTTAGCGCATGTATAATGGTTCATTATATTGCTGAGTAATAGTCCACCGTACAGATGTACCACAGTTTCATTTATTTACTAGTTGAAGGACATTTGAGTTTTTTCCCAGTTTTTAACAATTATTGATAAAGCTGCTATAAACATGGGGGCATAGGTTTTTGTACAAACATGTTTTCATTCCTCTTGGGTAAATCCCCATGATCAGAATTTCTGCTTTCAAGATGTTTTTTCATCTTTGGTTTTCAGTAGTTTGATTACAAAGTAGATGTGGTTTTCTTTGGGTTGATCTGATTTTACTGAGCTTCTTGAATCTATACATGTTATCTTTCACCAAATTTGTGAAGTTTTCAGACATTATCCCTTCACGTACTTTTTTTCTGCACCAATATTTTTCCTTTTCTTCTGGGACTGTAATGACATAAATGTTAAACCTTTTGATATTGTTCTATAGGTCCCTCAGCTCAACTTTTCATCCTTTTCCTCTCTGTCTTTCAGACTGTGTAATGTCTACTGATCTATCTTGAAGTTCACTGACCCTTTCCTCTATCATCTTCATTCTGCTATTGGGCCCATAGAGTGAATTTTTAATTTCAGGTACTGTATTTTTCAGTTCTAAAATTTCAATTCGGTTCTTTTTTTCCCTTCCTATTTCTCTTGAGAATTTTTATTTTTCCATTCATTTCAAGAGTGTTCAAGTTTATCTCATGGAGAATAGTTATAACTAACCCAATTAGATTCAGAGTACAAGTTCTGTCTTGTCTGTGGACAGTGGTCCTAATATCAGTTTGGTTTTTAAAGTCTTCGCAATGACATTTGGGTTTACCCAGTGTGTGTCCAACCCAGGGTTTAGTGTGGGACTCGGGCAGTGACTTATACCACAGGTGAGTTCCTGAAGTCTTTGCTTTACTTCTTTGGGTCTGTGTGACACCTGCGCATCTTGGAGCTGAGCCTGGGACTTACGTCAGTTTACACACAGAATCAGGGGATCCTCTTCTCCAGCTCTTTCCTCTCTGAGATTCCCCTATACTTTCCAGCCCCCAGCATTCCCTTTTCCTGGCTCCTCTGGTCAGAAAGACAGGTTTCTCTCAGATTTTAGCCTCCTAAAAACACAACTGAGGTTGTCTTTCGGAGCAAAGTAGCAAAATGAGAGAGAGAGATAAAGTAATAGGATCCTCTTACTCTCTTTGGACAAAAGGGGCCCCTTTTCCCTGGTCCTGTGGTCAGAAAGAACCTTCTTATTGCATTTTAGGAGCCCAAACCACTACCACAAAAGCAATGCAGATCCTCAAGTGGGGCTGGCCTTGGGGCAGGGTCAGGAGAGAAAAGAGAGAGAGAAAAAAGAAACAAATAAAATGTGAATTCCCCTATATTTTCTAGCAAAAGACTCCTTTCCCAAACCTCTGGTCGGAAATAGGGGGTTTCACCTGTAGATTCTGCTGCCAACACCTGCTTCATAGTTCCATAATTCCATCAGCCCTTGGGTCAAAGCCGAGAGACGGAGGAGTGAAAACAAAGTCCACAAAACTCACCCCGGGTGTAGGGGATTGGTGATGCTTTGACTTCAGCCCTGTTCACCATTTGCTTGCTGTTGTTTACTTTTTAGGTGCCCCAGGCAGTTGTTTCCTGTATTGTCCAGAGTTTTTAGTTGTAATCCACGAGAGAGACAGGCTTTACGTGGCCGGTCCATCCTGCCCAGCACCAGTAGGGTACGCTCATGATTTTAATGAGAATAGGCCCATGGGACTTGTGATGTCTGGTCCTGGGTTTTGCTGCTGTTCGTCTTTGTTTTGTTGTTGTTGTTTTTACCTTTGCCTGAATTTATATAGAAACAGAATGAACGACACCTCATGCCAGGTTAAGAATAAAAAAGAAAACTATTATTTGAAAGGCCTTAAGTGAGCACCTGCTCAGTGCCCATGACTGCTGTCAGCGCTGCGGGAAAAGACAACAGAGGGTCAATACACGGTCCCTGCTCTCAAGGGACATGAGAAGCCCAGCCCAGGTGAAAGATAGAAGACTGTCCACTATTGGGGTTTAAAAGGATATAGAGAAAGTAGAGAGATGAAAACTGGGGAATTAGAGAGGGTGACATGGAGGCCGTTCAACCTTGGGCCAGACCTTGATGGAGAGGAAAAGGCACATTCCACCCAAGGGGGAGAGGGCCTGATGGGGTAATTATTCTTCCAAAGTTGGTTTTGTACATTTTTATTACGCATTGAGTTTATTTGCCCAAAGGAAAACTAAGAGGCAGTTTCTCAGGGCATTTTATTACTTCTGACCCTGTTCTTCCCTCCCCTTCCCTCAATTTGGTAAAAAGCATTTCCAGGACTTTGGTTCAGAGTGAGGACTGGAGGCCCAGTCATGCTGGAGTGAGTCATGGGATCTTTCCTGGGGAGTCTTGAATTACCACAGACAAAATTCTCAATAATGGTTGTCACTCAGCTGGTTGCTGGCACTGTTCGTGTGCTTCAGCTGAGTTAAAACATTCGGAAGTTTAGTCTTCATATTTTATTTGGGTTTATTCCTACAATCACAAAGGCAGTATCTTCATTCGAGGACAGCATCTATTCTATTTGAAAATACTTTTTGGGAAGTATTCAGGAAGGCTTTGCACGGAGAGCCCCTGTGAGCAGACAGCCACAGAGGAGGAAAGGCCACGGGTAGAACGGCTGCACAGATGGCCAAGTCCATTGTGAATTTTCTCTTGCAGCTGTGTGGAAAATACCTATGCTGGTGACTCAACATCTTTGGATTTCTAGCTTTAAATTACAGTACAGCAGAGAATGTGTTCAATTGTTGAGCATATAGGGAGGCTGGTGAACTTCAGCCAGTTTTGAGCCTATCAGCTACCGACGGATGATTAAATAAATAAACAAAAGAGACACTGTCACCATCGGGGCATCAAGCGTGGTACGTGGACAGCTGGCCCGGCAACCAGACCTGTGGCTGACAGAGATACTGTATCTATTTCCAATAATAGAAATTGAGCTTCCTGCTTGTGTGGCTTAGTGCTGGGGTCTTGGTTTTCTTTTCTGAACTGAGGTGTGCTCAGATCCAAAGTTATTACTGGGCCAGCCCATCAGGATCACATGTAAATGGCAGGACCCGTGACTGCATCACATTTGTGCCTTTTCACGGTTCTGTCTGGGAACTCTACCTTTTGTAAGACTTTGCTAGTGTCCTTCCATCCCCATCCCCCCACTTCCACCCTCCTCCTGGCTGGCTGCCGGGACTGTATTTTGTCGCTTATCTAACACAAAATAAACAGAACAATCTGGAGCTAATTTAAGTGGTTTACCATATCAGGATACAGCTGGGAAAGATTTTAAGAAAAAGGCTCAACAGGAACAATAGTTCTGTGAAGTTGAGCAGCGGCAGAGAGCACAGGAAGGCAGTTTCAGACAGCCTGGCAGGCAGCTGTTAGCCACTCCAAAAACAACCCCCGAAGCCAATGAAAACGGGCAGGGTCTGTAAGGGCCGCTCAGCCGGAACACTCACAAGGAAAACAAGGGATTCTCGGGGCGTTCTGAGTTAAAGGCTCAAGTGTGAGGGCCACCAGCCTCCCGGGAGCCCTCCGGCAGGGCTCCCATGCAGCAGGGACTCAAGAGGAATTGCAGACGAGGGACAACACTTCACTGCTCCACGACACTGGCCAAGACTGTTTTTTTTTTCTTTTTGACGTGCATGCATACACACTGGCTTTATCCAGACTTAGGAATCCAGCGAGGCCCCGCAGAGGAACATATGTTTTTGACATCAGTTTCTTCTACTCTGCAGGCGGGTTGTCTTTTTTTTTAACTCTTCGGGGGCCTCTGGCTAGACCTTGAATTTCCTGGTGCAGCTGGACAGAGATGAGAGGGCTTGAGGGAGTTAAACAAAGCTATGTGCTGCCCTTGAAAGAACTTGCAAACGCTTTATATATTAAAACAAACAAGAAAACCTCACTTGGATCAAGCTTTTGACAAAAATTCAACCAATTAGGTAAACGGCACGGTCCTGATGGCAGTGACGTTTCGTGCAGAGAATACTGGATTGGAAGAGTAGAGCCTGGGACTGGAAGTCTACTGCCACCACAAAAGGCTTCTGGGTCAAAGATTCCTCACTGAGGACCAGATGCCCTTATCTTCTTCTTCATCCTCTAATTCATGGTATTAGCTTCTGCTCACACCTTCTTCCAGAGAGCATTCGACTTAAGTAAAAATGTCCCTCTGACAAGGGACATAGACAACCTCTGGGTCTATTATGGAACAATCTCATTTGTTTGAGGATAACTTTTAAAAAAATCATCCTTGTCTAGGTTCTAAAGGAAGAAGAATGCCATTTGGAAGATTCAATTTAAAAAAAAAACAAATACAAGAGTAGAAATTAAATAAATGTTTTACCAGTCACTTTCCATCTATTGTATCCTGTGTCACAATAGATCATGATAATCGAACAAACTTAAGACTGAAATTTCAGCATGCAAATAGGCAGAGATATGAATAGGCTTTCTAAGAACAGAAAGGAATATGAACACTTCTAAAAGATATTTTTTTAAAAAAAGGAAGGCAGAGAAATACCCCCTTTAGAAATGTAATACCCCTTTTATTTCCAGAGCATGTAAGTTTGGACAATGATTATTTCAAAAATATCCAAGCACACTTAAAAAAATCCAACTCTCTGAAAATATAAAATCTCTCTAGAACAGCTCTCAAACAGCAATGTACCAGCATCACCTAGAAGGTATGTTAATTGCTGGGTCCCACCTCCAGAGTTTCGGGTCCAGAGGTGGGCCCGAGAATTTGCATTTCAAAGAAGTTCCCTGGTGATGGTGATGATGATGCTTCTGAGACCACACTCTGAAAACCGTTTCTCCAGAGAGAGACTGAATGGCTGATACATTAAAGTAAACCAGCTTTACTCTGCATCTTTTTTGTTGTTCTTTTGAATCACTGGTCAAGTGTGGTTGACAAGTGAGAGTGGAAAAATAAGCAAGAACAGAAATGGGTACTGAATCCATGCAGAACATTCACAAAAGTCACACAAAGAGAAAATGGCTGGACCTTAACTTCTGTGAGGATTAAATTATAAAAGAATTATAAAAGTAGTTATTTTCTGAAGGGTAAAATTGACCTTTACTTAAGGATAAAAAAATGTGGCAAAGTAGAAATTTTTATGATAATGAGCCCCTACTCTAGAGCCTATACACAGTGGTTCTCATCCTGGCTACACTACAGAATCACTCGGGGAACCAGAATCTTCAGAGAGGGCTTTCAAGGTGCTTTGGAAATACAGAGAAGATTGCAAACCTGCCTAGAAGGCAGGTTCTGCCCTGTAGAAAAGGGTGTTTGAATTCATTATTGGACCACAAAGTCTCAAATGATATCTTAGAAATCAACACAAAGATGATGATGTCAAGGAAGATTAAATGGCGTGCGAGAAACTGCACAGCGAGTTAGAAGCAAAGCCACAATAGAAACTCTTTTCCTGGGCTTCCCTGGTGGCACAGTGGTTGAGAGTCCGCCTGCCGATGCAGGGGACACGGGTTCTGCCCTGGTCCGGGAAGATCCCACATGCCGCGGAGCGGCTGGGCCCGTGAGCCATGGCCGCTGAGCCTGCACATCCGGAGCCTGTGCTCCGCAACGGGAGAGGCCACAACAGTGAGAGGCCCGCGTACCGCAAAAAAAAAAAAAAAAAAAAAAAAAAAAAAAAAACTCTTTTCCTGAAGCCCATCCAAATCTCTATCATATTATTTGACTACAATGGCAATAATAATTTGAAAGATAGGAAAAAAAAAGGTAATCGGGGAGAATTTAAAATAGAGATCTCAGTACACAACAGTAAGGTCAATAATCATCTTGGAGATTCCAGTGGTTTCATTCAAAATATCCATTTTAAGAAACTGAGGAGTCAACACAGCTTTCATCAATTCCGAAACCATGCTTCTAATGAATGGTTATGTAACCAAGCCTTCGTTATCTACAACCTAAGTGGTTGTGGTGAGGTTGGTTAATAACATTGTTGTAGTACATGAAGACCATATGTATTTGAAGAATAAGGAAAAAGAGAGAAGATGGACTAGAGCGATGCCATCTGGCAGCCTTAACAGCTCACAGGCAAGCTCTTCTCAAGCAAGCTGTTTCTGATACTCCATCCGCGAGATTACCGTATTGCACTGAGAGAGGTTTGCCAGAGGGAAAGTGAGGTCATGGAGTGATTTGGTAAGGCCCCCAGCTCGTCTGTGACTCAGCCTACGTTATGGGACTCAAAATGAATTAAAACTACATTTTAAGGGCCGTATCTTCCAGCTGGTTCCCATCACTGCTTTTGGCTAGCAGGAAAAGGACCTGTCAGTTTTTATCGGCACGAGGTAAAAAGGGACAGCACATTTCAGGGAAAAGCAAATAAACATACTTGCCAGGACGGTTTCGGGTTTACCAACACAGCAGGTGGGTCAGGAAGCACTGCACCCATCCAAGTAATTGCAACGGCAACATTTCACTCAACCAGACAACGTGACATCACACGGCCGAGGGGAAGGTATGTTTTGAGGTCAAAATATGGAACAGAGGGTCAGGCAGGAGCTTCTCCAACTATCTGACTAAGGCACTTACATGTTACGGGAACTTTTTTCTCTTGGGATCAATTCACATTCCCACTATCCATTCCCGTTTCTTGATAAAAACCAAACATACAATCAGAAATAAATTTTAAAGCAGCTTTGCTGAAGGAATATTTGAGGCATTAGAAAGAAGAATCAACGTATAATTTTGATCACTAAAAGATTGTTTCATGGTTACTGAAAACACACTGAGAGCTTGGGGACAGGAGTCAGGGCGTCAGTGGGATCCACGAATGTGTCCTGGTCAGCCAGAGCAGTGCCTCCTTCATCAGTCCATTTCTTGCCAGCCAAAATCATGATGGGAACCAGGCTTTTAAAGGGTAGTTTTAATTCACTTTGAGTATCATAAAGTAGGCTGAGTCACAGACAAAAGCAGCAGTTTGGGGTGGACTTGGTAGTTTTCATGTCCTATTGTATGACAGAGCCTATTTATTTCATTTGAGTCTCATGCTTCTCACGCTAGGATCAGACACAGACGTCCTGGTTCCTAACAGTTTATTTTACAAAAGCACATTTGAGTCTCTTTATCCATATTTCAATATAGGCCCAGTGTTGTATATTTGCGCTTGGAGCTGAAATTTACAGACTTGCCATCCTAGATACATCACAATCATTCTCTGTCACTATGTGTAAGTGTTTATGCCAAAATATCAAATTGAGAAACCCAAAATTTTAGCAAAATGAAAAACCCCCCAAAACCCTCTCTTTTCTAGCTGGAGTCACCCAAAGCATGATTTCTTAAAATGACTGCTATTGTTAAAAATCATGTTTTTAAATAATTTTTAATATCAGAAAAATTGTTGCCATAGAAAGTTAGGTATTTACCTTGGGTAGTAGAATAATGGATAATTTAGTTTCCTCTCTATACCTTTCAATAGTTTTCCAGTTTTCTACCATTATCAAGTACAATTTTTTATCAGAAGCATGATTAATTTTAAATAAACTAATGAGGATACTAAGGATTTCTTTCAAAAGCTGATATTAAATCTAAAATAAGTGTGGCTCATTGTATAAGTAAAGTTTACTCTGGAATCCAAAGGTTAGAAAGTATTATTTTAAATGTTAATTTACAAAGAAGAAAGAAATGAACAGAGAAGTACTTTTAGAGAGAAAAGTACATTTTAGAGCCAAATTATTAAAAAATAGAAAGTGAAACAAGGCCTCAATGTTTCCACCAATCCCTGTCTAAGCCCCACCTTGTTGGAACAGGGTGGCCCACATACCTGAATGGAGTGGCCCCAAATACTCAGAATCGTATGATGCCACTGAGACACTTTATATTCATTATATTTCAAGAAAGTCTTCTGACGGATATTAAACATTCCTATTAATTTTCCACATAATTTTCCAACCAACAGACTAGTTTCTTCAGCCCCTGAGCATGTTCTTAATTCTTTACTTGTGTATTTCTGACCAGAAGAGACATAGTTCAATTCTGGTAGAAACGTTCCCTTTTGCCAAATAAATCTGGTCTTTACGATCAACGTGCAATCTGTTTGGTTTTTGTTTCCCATTCATTTCCTGGATACCCTCTTGAGTTATCTGATAACTACCTGACCAACTAACTACTGCTGCCACTTCAATTAACATGGACACAATTTATCCAGCGGACACATCTAGGCCCTTGGCTTCTTTTTTTGAGTTTCATCAGTCACGGCCTAAGGGACACTTCTGAGCTCTATCTATACGGTAACTAAAAGGAAACCAGTGATCCCAAGAAAAGACCCTCTACATTAAGGATCATGATAAGTAAAGCATTTTGTTCAGGTCAGTCTGAGGCAAGCCACCTTTATACACTAAGAGAAAAGATGCCCTAGAGGCAGTAATGGGGAAGGTCAAATGGGCTCTCTATTAAACACGAAGGCTGCATTCACTAGGGAAAAAAAGAAAAGAAGGGAGAGGATGTAAAATCGAAGGTAAAATGGAATCTGACATCTGTCAGATCTAAGTGGATGTTGACTTGCCCCTATGTAATCTTAGTCTGTGACTTGATTTATATCCTGAGATCAGCATTCTTTACAAATATCCTCTAAGCTAAATGAGCTATTATACTTTTAATAGGAAACTGAAGTCTTGGATGAGGAGGCCATGTGATAAGTGAGGCACGGCTCCCACAAAACTCAAAATATTCCTGACACATACGTACATCTCACATGTGAATAGGTGATAATAAACACACACTCTACCCTACATTTCTTTTCAGGATCTCAGCAGTTCTGTGAAGGCTTCTCATGCAAGTTCCAAGGCAGATAAGTGGCCAACTACATCAAGGTGCCCTGACTTTTGCAGAGAAAGAGAAAGCTCCTCCCTGGCTTGTTCCATTCCAGAGCAAAGAAGTCTGGGTCTGGGCACATGGACAAGTTTTCTTTAAAGCCAAGAGTAGATTCGATCAAATTTCTGGGTTATTGTGGTAAAACACTAAACTTGCCTGTCTTCTGGGAATATTTAGGTAGAACAAGAGGTCACTGAGATAACCCTAGGAATCCTACCCCCAAACTGCCCATGTCATCCCAAGTCATTCTTCTCTTACTGACAAAACCCAAAAGATAAGAAGGAAGCTAAAATACCAATTTGTTCTGTAGATAAAATGTTATCTTAATGCAAAGTTTTCTTCTTGAGATTTATCATTTTCCTATTAAATTGTATCATTTATCATGCCTTAAAAGCAATATAAGTGTCTAAGGAAATCAGTAACAGAGTACGGAATGAGAAAAGGACTTAGTAACTGGAGATTGTTACTCGTTTATGGGGGGGATCTTTCTGGCCTGTTTTCTACCAGGAATTATAAATGCATATATGCCTACACATATGCATTGCAAAATAAAACTTAAAGTATCAGTTTACTATGTGCAGTGTTCCGACCACAGGGGATATAGTGATGAATAAGACAGATGAGGCCCTTGCTCCCTTGGAACTTAATTTGATAAACAAGAAAAAAAACAAGCAGACAAGATAATTCCCACTGTGATAAGTGCTCTGAAGAAAACCAACGCTGTGATGGGATAGACAGTGAGCGAGGGGGCAGGGAAGGCAACGTCAAATGAGGAGTTGACTTGTTAGCTGAGACTTAAAATGACGAGGTATCAGCCCTGAGATGGTTAAGATGAAGAGAGTTCCATATAGAGGGAATTCAAGTTCAAAGGCCCTCTTTAATACAATGTTAGGATAGTGGGATACATTGTACCAAAGTTGCTTTCTTTTTTTAATATATATTTATTTATTTATTTATTTATTTTTAGCTGAGTTGGGTCCTTGTTGCTGTACACGAGCCCCCTCCAGTTGCAGCGAGCAGGGGCACTCCTCACAGGGTGCGTGGGCCTCTCATTGCGGCGGCCCCTCCTGTTGCAGAGCACAGGCTCCAGGCACGCAGGCTTCAGTAGCTGTGGCACGCGGTTTCAGTAGTTGTGGCTTGCAGGCTCTAGAGCACAGACTCAGTAGTTGTGGCACACGGGCCCAGCTGCTACACGGCATGTGGGATCTTCCCGGACCAGGCCTCGAACCCATGTCCCCTGCACTGGCAGGAGGATTCTTAATCACTGTGCCACCAGGGAAGCCCCCAGAGTTTCTTTTAAATTAAAGACTATATTAACTATATTCCTATTTTAAATATAGCAGTGTGTACATGTCAATCCTAAACTCCCAGTCTGTCCCTCCCCCGACCCTTCCCACTCCCCCCAAGTTCATTCTCTAAGTCTGCGAGTCTGTTTCTGTTTTGTAAATAAGTTCATTTGTATCATTTTTTTTTAGATTCTGCATATAAGTGATACCATATATTTGTCTTTGTCTGACTTACTTCAATTAGTATGATAATCTCTAGGTCCATCCATGTTGCTCCAAATGGCATTATTTCATTCTTTTTATGGCTGAGTAATAGTCTATTGTATATATGTATCACATCTTCTTTATCCATTCATCTGTCGATGGACATTTAGGTGGTTTCCATGTCTTGGCCACTGTAAACAGTGCTGAAATGAACATTGGGGTGCATGTATCCCTTCAAACTATGTTTTTCTCTGGATATATGCTCAGGAGTGGGATTGCTGGATCATATGGTGACTGTATTTTTAGTTTTTTAAGGAACCTCCATACTGTTCTCCATAGCGGCTATACCAATTTACGTGTATCAATTGACATGTACACACTGCTCTATTTAAAATAGATAACCAGGGACTTCCCTGGTCTTCCAGTGGTTAAGAATCGGTCTTGCAACACAGGGGACACTTGTTCGATCCCTGGTCGGGGAACTAAGATTCCACATGCCGCAGGGCAACTAAGCCTGCGCACCACGACTACTGAGCCCGCACACCACAACTAGAGAGCCTGTGTGCCACAACTAGAGAGCCCATGTGCTCTGGAGCCAGCGTGCCGCAACTAAGACCCAATGCAGCCAAAAATAAATAAATAAATATTCAAAAATAAAATAAAATAGATAACCAATGAAGACCTAGTGTAAAAAAACCAAAAGACCACATTAACTATATTCCTAATAATTTTCTGTTGTCGAGAAAAACATAAGCTAAATAATGCCTGGCAATCAACCACAAAGAAACTTTGAATCAAATTCTGTAATTATCATCACTTTTCTTCCATTATCTATGCCAACCACCTACTTAATTTCATTGAAATGTATTTATGATAAGATACATATCCATTTGAAATCCTTTTTTGAATGCAATTGTGTTTAAAGGTGGCAAATTAAACCACAGGTTTGACCAGAATCAAGGAAAACTGAATGCTCTTCAATCAAATTTGGCCAAAGTCAGTTAACTTCTTAGAAACTTATAATGGAACAAACCAAGAGAAAGGCACAGCTCAAACTGTCACCATACTTCCTCATGTTGGCCCATCACCTTCATGAGACATCCTTTCAATCCTAAAGACAATTAATTCATAGTTTATAACTGTAAGTTTGAGGTATAGAGTAGATTTATTAGTAAAGGGTAGATTTATTATTTCTCTTTGGAAAGGTATCTCCTATGTAGCAACTAAAAATTCCACATGCAATTTCATAGTTAAATATTGGCACATCAGGGTTTTCTGATGGTACTACTAGGAACTAAAACTACCAATACCAATACCAACACATTGTCAATTAAAGTGGAATTATTTTAAGTGGAATTATACTTATGGAAACTTTTCAGGAATATTCCTTTTCAGTTTATAGACTTCATCTGATTTGATTTTTAAGGGCCTTTCAAATATTATATATATATATATCTCTCATATCTGCTCCTTTCTGAATCCCCACACTTGGAGCCCCTTATTCTCACATATATGTATATGTATGTATGTATTTTTAAAAACTTTTAATTTTAGAACAGCTTTAGAGGTATAGAAACATTGTGAATGTAGTACAGAGAGTTCCTGGACTTTTGGAACCTAAACACAGCTACAATATTTGTACAATAACATATTGCCCAGAGATTACTGCTGTGGTGTCCTGGTCAACCAGTGTAAAAAGGTAAAAAGCTCAGATAGTGATGATAATAATAATCATAGCTGTATTTATCAAATTCCTTCCTTACACCAGGCCTGGTATCAGGTACTTTACATGAATTATCTTATTTAATTCTCATAATAGTCCTGTAAGTAAGCGTTATCCCCATTTTGCAGACAAGAATACTGATGCTCAGAAAAGTAATTTACCCAAAGTCACCCAATTAGTAAGTGGTAGAACGAGGATCTGAACTCGGGTTTTTCTGATTAGACAGCCCCTGCTCTGTCTTAACCATTTGCTACACTGTCTCTCCAAGATGGGCTCCTGAGTTGCCAGGTCTTCTGGTCTGTTATAAATCAGACTCTGCCCCAACCTCGGAAGACAATCCTGTAGGCAGCCTAGGCCCCTATTCCTGGCTTTGCCCAGATCTGGCTTCCTAGCCTCTCCCTGTTCCCAGTATGCCAAGTAGTTGATTTTCCAGGGGATTCTAGATTGACTGAAACTGGAATCTTTGTTGGCATATTATATTGCTCCATCAGGCATCTGACTTGGGCAGTCTTTTGGAGTTAAAATGGAATATCAATTTTGAGTGTTCTTTTGAGTTGGGAGAAAATCTAGTTCCATTACTAAGTTCCTATGATGAGCGATGTATTCCCAAGGCCAAGAATAGTAAAAGCGTACAATGGTAAGAGTTGAATGGGCTGCATGGAATACACTGAACTGGAGGTGAGATAATCACATGTAACTTTAAAAACAAAGCACTGTCCTGAAATATCAACATTTAAAATCATTTTTCTTTTCCAAACTGTTTATTACTTCTTCCTCTTCACACACTGTGTAAGAAAGATCCACTGACCCTTATTTCTGCACTTGCAAACATACTCTCAAGATTCTTGACATGTTTCAAGCCCCGAACGCTTAAGGAAACAAACTCTGGCTGATTGGCAGGTGTCTCCAAGGAAGAGGCTGCTTATGTCCGCTCCTTTCTGAATCCCCACGCTTGGAGCCCCTTATTCTCACAACCTATCACATCTTTCTCATCTACAATTCTCAGCAGGATCCCTCGTTGATGGTTACACGGACTGTGCACTAAACACCAGTTTCCTCAGTCCATGTAACCACTGATCTTCCTGAAGCTCCAAAATCAATCCGTGCTTCAGGACTTGAGAAAAGATTATCAACAAAGGGAGAGCCATCTAAGAGAAAAAGTAAATAAGTTCGTGCAGAGAAAATAAATGTCATTGTCATACACAGCACTAAGATTGATTAAATTCTTCAAGAATATGAGCTGACAATTCAAGCAGTGGGAATGTGATAACGAAGGTATCACAGCTTCACAGCAACTGGGCCTCCAAGAAGCCAGCAAGGATGCCTAAATCTTTTTTTTATTGCTGTTAGGAAGAAAGTAAAAGTACCAAGATCAAGAATTCAATTTGCTTCTCTTAACTTTCTAAACGTTGTATAAATAACTACACTATTGAACAAAGTGCAGTGTAGAATTTAATAAAAAGAAGTGCAACTGAAAAGGAGATACGCCGCCTCACTTTTCAGAGCAGCATGTTCTATTGTGGACAAAAGACTCGATTTCTCAAAGAGCCATGTGATACTATGAATGTAGTAGCTGGAATGCAAAGCAAAAGATGTAAGTTTTCAAACCATTTCTGTTACTGGTCACCTATGCTTTTCAACAAATCACCTCCCTTGGGATTATATCCCTATTTACAAAAAGGTGATAATTATTTCTTATCTACCCCAGAGAATTAGAAGACAATGGGACACTAAAACAAAGGGAACATTTTAAAGATCTTAAGAAGCAACAGCACCCTGGTGGGTAGGGGATATGATAAGCGTGGAGGCCACGCATGAGTGGGGGGCAGGGAGGATACAGGAAATCTCTCTATCATTCCCTTATTCCTGCTGTGAGCCTAAACTGCTAGTAAAAAATAAAATCTTAAAAAAAAAAAACAACTTTCCGTTTTGGAAAAGATTACTTCTATTTTATGGAGAAATACTTTCCTAATAGTGAACTTGTCCAAAAAAAAAAAAAAAAGATTTTATAACCTTAAAAAAGAAAAAGATTGCTGAAAATGGATACAGAGGCCTTGAGTGTATCTTCGACCTATATAAGTCATAATGATTAAAATTTCAAAGAAACTGTTACACAGCACGGGCATTTACTAATACGTTGATCCCGGATCTCACAATCCTATTTGTTCTATGTTGTAACAGTATTTCTTCTGGCACCAAGGAGGAGTGTTATCACATCACAGCAAACAAGTTAAATATTTTGGGTTTTCTTTAGAGCAGTTAGAAAAGACTTTCTTTCCCACTTTTGCCTCCATCATGTTGCATTCTGCATTTGTAAAATGGTAATAGGGGTGATCGTGGTTCTTGTCCAAGTGCCTGTACATGCTGAGACCCACTGGAGTAATATGGACTTCAAGTAATGAGACTGCCTTCTTTCTTTTTTCAATATTCCAACCCCTGATTTATGCAACCAAAGGAATCACATCTTTCGGTAGAGTCACTGGGAGGCAATACCCTTATTTCAATGATGCTGTCAGTGTTCAAGGCTGTTTTCGGAAACATCTTCAGAGCCAGTTTGCAAGCCTCCTAAGCAAAATGACCTCACCACTCCTGCCTCCAAAGAAGAACGTTAACAGACACAGCTCTTGCTTTGTAGAACCTTAGAGTCTACTATGTGTTATTTTCATCTTAGCATGATCATGAAGAGAGAAAATCTTCAATAAGTAATCCCTGGGGAACTCCCACAAGGAATGAATTACTTGCAAAGCTACAATCTAGAGCAACACTGTCCAGCAGTAATATAACCTGAGCCACATACGTAGTTTAAAATTTTCTAGTGGCCACATTTTGAAAAAGGTAAAAAGAAACAGTTAAAATTTTTTTTTTTTTTGCGGTACGCGGGCCTCTCACTGCTGTGGCCTCTCCCGTTGTGGAGCACAGGCTCCGGACGCGCAGGCTCAGAGGCCATGGCTCACGGGCCCAGCTGCTCCGCGGCATGTGGGATCTTCCCGGACCGGGGCACGAACCCATGTCCCCTGCATCGGCAGGCGGACTCTCAACACTGCGCCACCAGGGAAGCCCTTAAAATTAATTTTAATAATCTATTTTATTCAACCCAATCAGTTCAACATGTAATCAATATAAAAAATTATTGAGACATTATTTTCCATTCTTCTTTCATACCAAGTCTTTAAAATTCAGTATTTTATACTTACAGCACATCTCAATGCAAATTAGCCACATTTCAGATGCTCAGTAGCCCTCTGCAGCTAGTGGGCACCTATTGGACAGCACAGATCTGGATCCTTTTCTTCCCCAAATAATGAAAGCTAGTGAGCTATTTTGTATTGGATTAACTGAGTTCTTCTTAACATTTTCTTCATTCCTTTCACTTGTGAGTAGATGACCATGGTACAAGAAAGCTGTCTGTAACACTGGGCAGAGTTTGGCATTATAACAAAAAAAACTATAACAAAGTCAATCTGACCTATATGCCAGAAAAAATGGAAATGAAAACAGAAATGGTAAAGAAAGGTCTAGAAGCTCTTTCACCCACCAACAATTTGGCCTCTGGTTGGCCTCTGAGGTGCCACTGTAGCTTGGAGAGGCTGCCTGTGGCTTTCTCAAAACCGGGAAAAGCTGGAGACAGCTTTCAAGGGGAGGGGTTTGCCTTTGCCTAGGAAAAACAAAACCTGTGATCTAAGTTGCCTAATCATTCACAACCCACACATGCTGAAAACAAAGGAATGGCGAGGGGGCAAGGACCTGGGGAGAGCAGTGAGCCAGAGGGGCTGGAGAAGCTGAGACAGGAATTTAGAGCTTAGGAACAGCAGGGGAGAAAGGAAAGGAAATTGAAGACTCGGGAAGTGCCTCTGAAGACCCTTCATTCCATTATCCAGGGAGACCAAGGAGGCCAGGCCTCCCTGCATTCATTCTTAGCAAGAGTGCAGACTCCATGGCCCAGACCTGCGCACAAAGGTACTTCATGTCTGTTGTGTGGGACGAAGGCACATCCTTTAAGAGGAGCCATACCAACCACCTTCAAGATTTGCCATCCAGGACATGCAGTGTCACGTGGGGCTCTCTCACAGCTAAGCAAAATCCTTGGCCATGTGGCCAAGGGCTAGACTGCTTGCCCCACCTCCCACTGGCAGTTTCGAGGAAACACAGCTCCTGCCTCAAGCTCTAGGTAAGGATTAGTGGGCAATTTTTGGTGAATGAATGGAGTTGATCTCCTTTAAAGAACTTTAAATTCTTCCATTAAATGATCAAGAGTGGAAACCTGAGATTTTGAACATAAAAAAAAAAAATCCATGAAATTAAATGTATTCTGTTCCATAATTTGCCCCATTTCTTTTAATATAAAAATGTTTTAGATTACTAACCAGTTAAATTAAATAATTTTCCTTCTCTACATTCAAGCAAAATTAACATTCCAGGAGGACACATCCATGGTTTTGGATGTCCCTTTGAACACCAATGGGAAGGCTGGACTGGCCTAGTCACCACACCCAGAACACACCTTTGCTTCCCTCCCCCTGCTCGTCTGCTCATGCCACTCTCCATGCCCCAGATGCCCCGCCCTCTCTTTCCATTCACCTGCTGATATTTATCCATCGTTCAAGCACAGTTTAATTTATACCCTAGCTCCTCATGAAGCCTCTCCTGCTGACCCTGATCCAGAGGCTGTCTTCCAAACTTCATCTTTCAGCTCCACTCACTTGACTTTAACCTGTGGCCTGTTGGTAGGTGGGTGTGTTGCTGGATCTCGAATGCAAGCACACTCCTCCACCGGCAAATATTTCCTGAGTTTTGTGCTAGGCACTGTGCTGGACTAGTGGCTCGACAGACTTTTTGTCACACTCCTTGAACTAAGTGATTTTCAGCCTGGAGATCAGGGAAAAAGCACAACTCCTTCTAGTGCATGCGTCAGAGACCCAGACACGGGAAAGGACTTCTCCAAGCCATGCACTTGCCTGGCCCCTGCCTCAGCCCCAAGGGAATGTGATACTTATGCCTCACATCTTTAGCTTCTGGTCTCTTCAGGACCAACACATTGTCCTAAATAAAATCGAGAGTCATGCATATTAACTGACTAATTCTTGTTGTCAGGAAGAAAATGATGACTCACATGGTCAGGTGACCTGACCTCACATGGTGATAGCGTGATGATCACAACCCGCCATAGATATCAATTATGCTCCTCCCTTCAGGGACTCCCCGATGTGAGCTGTATGTACTGCACACAGGGTACTTTTGGGAAGTGGATTTTCAACAGATCCCACCATTTAGCCTGCTCTATCACCTCTGGACTCGAGAAAGACCTTCTAACATCAAACATGACACCAAAGTGGGATTTTAAAGCAGCACCATAAAGCCAACATTCTTAGTCCAAACACAGTACTCTCTTCCTTCTTGTACACTGTTGACGAACGTGTGTATGTCTGTGGATGTCAGAACGTGTTACCAGATCACAGGCTGTTTTGAAAACAGATATAGCTTTGGGTTTTGTTGGTAGTCTCCACAGAAGTGAATGCCATTTTTAATGTTTGCTAAGTTTTTTGAAGCCATTTTTCTTTTTTAAAAACTCTTCCCAAATAAGAAAGTGTTCTGGAGTAGAGACAATAAAGGAACAAATCACTGTACTTGGCACAGTCAACCTAGGAGGGGCTGATTAAGTGTGGACCATACTGTGAAAGAAAAATAGGAAAGAGATCATAGAGACCACAGTTGGTTAAGGGTGACAGCCGCCAGAAAGGAACAAACCCGTGGTGCCAATAATCTCTGAAATATTTTCTCATTAAGGACACATGAAAAAAGAACCTCCACTAGGTTAAGGATTATTCTGTAAGAAAGGAACACGCCTGGAAGGCAGATTTCTGTATACAGTGTTTTGTTGATGCTTGGTACCTAACTGCCAAAGTCAGCAAGAGACGCGATGGGGATTTTTTCAAATATATCATTATTATTGTTTTTAGGCCTGGCCAGGGGAATCTCATGCTTCTGAAAGCAAAGGATGAGCAGCCTTTTAGAGGCCAAGCACAGCAGGGCTATCTCCCACAAAGAGCTTCGGCCCTGGTTCCCAGGCCCTCCTTAGAAGAGCAAGTCTCCTTAAGCTCCTGGGAAGGAGGGAGACGGCAGCCTTTCCTCAGCTGCCTACCAGGGGGCCTCAGATCAAGTCGGAAAACCACAGCAATCACTTTATAAACCCAAAGTGGAGAGGAATCTGGGACAGAATGCCGGCACAAGCTAGCCCTGGAATGCTCCAATATTGGAGCAAATGCCTTGTTTCAAATATATTCCACACACATGCACAGCAGTTACCACTGCCTCGAGGAGAACCCCACACATGGAGAGTAAAATGGGGAAGAATCAGATTGTTTGGGTTCTTTAGCAGCTAAGTCACCCTCATTTTTTTGTTTTCTTAAAAAAACTACCACACAGTCAATCCCCATTACATTCTGGCAGACAGGAGTATAAACAATACACAGCTTTTGTTTGTCAACTGAAAATACCGGTTCCTAAACTTTTATCTTCCACTTATAATTAATGGCATTGATTTTTTTAAATTCCAGGCACAAAACACCTGAAATACAATCTATTTTCTGCTATTTCAGAAACTAATAATTCCTAGGCCATTCAGTCCCCTCTTTCATCCTCTGGTTGCCTACTGTGTATTTGCGTCTATAACTGGGGTGACCTGACGTTACTTCAGCCCCTTCCTCCTGCTGTGACTGTGGTTCCCACGTGATTATTTTTATGTAGAACCTCCTTTGCACCTTGCTTCATCCTCCAGTGCAGCCTGTCCAGCCTAACACTCCCCTGGCCTCCACAGGGACTTTTGGCTCTAATGAGCTCTGTGAGAAATGTACAATATAAGAAATGGACCCATCTTAAGTGTGACCTTTAAAATGGAGTGCAAAACAAGAGGCAGAAGTAAACCCAAACAAATTGGAAAGCTTATAATTTAGTCAATAAGTATGCTCAGTTCAATATATATTTTCCATTAAGTATAAACTCAGGGAAAGGCCATTTCTCATAGAAGTGTGAAAGTAAAGATTATTTCATGTTTCTCATGCTAAGAAATCCATAACATCAATAATACAATATTATAGTATAGTATATAAGTAGAATTATGATAAAACATGGAAGATCTGATAAACACAGGCATTGAGAAGCATCTTTGCCTTAGACTCTGGGCTTGTGGATTCAATGGTTTGTCACAGAGAATACAAATGCAAGACTTTGTTCTGGGGGCCTCTAAAATGTATTGATTATTATTTTCTCTCAATAAAATAATCAACAAATCCGTATGCATTACTGCCTATTACTAATAAAACATTAAAAGTGATCCGATATGCTTTTAGCATGGACATTAACATGAAAATCCTGAAGAGGTGAAAGGGGTTAATGACCTCTGGCTAGGGAGAAGATGGTCCTCGTCTTGTAGTTTTGAGCTATGTGTTGTTATTCCCCTCTATGGTAGTTGTGTTGAAAAAAGCACTATTTGCAAAGAGAAAGCCAGTGTGGATCCACTACATCACTTACTCACTTAACAGGTTTTCCTTAGCTTTGTCAGAGATGCATTTAAGAGTTTGAAGAACTTAGTGAGATTGATTTGTCAGCATCAAATTACTTTGTTCCTGGCACAGAATTTCTATAATATTTATAAGTCTGCCAACTGCCTAATAAGTACATTTAAACTGTGAAGGAGTTCTCCATTTGTTGGTACCAGTTTTGAAGGGAATTCAACATGAGGGAGAAAGGGACATAAGATTTAGGGGAATTAGTTAAGAATCTTTATAGCTCTAAGATATTAAATCACACATAATTTTATGAAAGATAATCAGATAATAAATGTTAGAAGTCTAGGCTCTGGAATAAATTACTCTGTCTGTTCAGGTAGAGATGTGTGATTGAACAGGATCTGGTCAGGGTTCCTCTATGGTGGTGCTGCTGGGTTCTGCCTGTCTCTCTCTATTCTTCATTAGGTAAATTCCCAGGGTTTGAATAAGTTACCCTAGATCAAAAGTTCTCAAATTTCTCTATACAGAAGAATCACCTGGATTACTGTTAAAAATGAAGATTCCTGGGCCCAGATCCCAGGGTTTCTGATTTCATTCATTTAGGTTCTGATTTACTAAGTCTGTAATAGAGTCTGAGAAACTGTACTTTTAAAAACTGAGATGAAATTCACATAACCTAAAATTAACCATTTTAGTGTGTCCAATTCAGTAACCTTTAGTACATCCACAATGTTGTGCAGCCGTCACCTCAGCAAGTGCATTTTTAACAAACGCTCCACTGCTGCAAGTGGTTCCCAGCTGGCACACTGAGTTACCACCTTAAGTGCTCAGATGATGATGACAAGGGATGAGGAAGCCTCATGGGTCTCCTGCAGATTATAAAAGAAGATTTTTTTAAAAGTGTCTTCAAACATCTGCACCTACAAAATATATGCCTTTACCTCTCCCTTTCACTAAATATAAGTGTGATACCAAGAAGCTAGTATATGTCAGGGTTTTCTAAACTACTGGGTTCAACAGTTATTTGGATGCACTCAGTATTTTTATGCTTGTGAAGAAGAGCAGTGCCAAGTGAAGTAAAGTGAGAAAACTGGAAAAAATGAATCACCATTCTATAACCAGCCCGTTCCAGGGCTTGTTTCCTTGGGTTTTAATCACATTATTATAGCACGTTATTAAATTCAACTTCAGGCAATGAAATTGTCAATAAACACAGAAAAAGTCTCCAGAGGAAATTAGGTTTGTCCTTATAGTCAAACTCTCCTCTAAATGTAAGTGAAAATGGTTATTCTGATAAGAGTTAATATAAACATATAATAGCTGCAGGAAGATGTTGAGATCAATCGTTGTCTTCTCTTCAAGGTTTTAGACTCAGTTTTCCTAGTCTTAATTCATGATCAAGTTGCTCCAGAGTTGGCTCTAAGTTTAGCTCATTTTACTCACGGTTAGACTTCTGTGAAGATTCCTGGAGTTTAGCAACTATAAAGCTCAGCTGCAGTGATAAGAGCCCAGGTTAAAATGGTATCTTCCTAATGGCCATTAGTGCTGCTTCTCTTAACCAATACTCTGCTAAAATTACATAGACATAGGATAAGATGAATAACATCACATTGTGATGAGTTAGAATAAGATGAAAATTCATTACAATGCGAGAAACCAGGACTTACAGACAATCTGTAATGTCAGAGAGAACCCTGGAGAAATTTCCATAAGCTGTAGGGCTGGAGAAGCTGAGCTGAAGAAACGAGGGCTGGTCTACCCTCTCTGCCTCGACGTGGAGCCACTCGCCTACCTGAAAAGAGGCAGGAAGGCAGCCCAGGAGGGGACAGTGCTCATATCTGACATGACCAGAGCATTACTACCTCTTCAACTTCCTATCTGCAGTGAGAGATCACAACTCCCAGAGAACAGTGGGCAGAAGAAAGGGCCTGGCAGTGGGGCACACTGCCCTGGCAAATGCCCCCCTAAGTAAAGCCCTGAAGGTGTGGAGACAGRAAGAATCTGCTAGCCATGCCGAAGAAGCAGCCCGAAGATAAGAAAATGTTAAGTAGGTCAGTCAGGTTCACTGGAGTGTAGGACACTCAATGCCTAAAGGCCACTGGGAACCGAGTGAGTTGTGTGCATCGACCTGACCCCAAGCTATAGATTTGAGAAAGAATTAACCAGGGGACAGTGACCAGAGGCCAAGAGATGGCCATGCACTCTGGGCGGATAGATCCTTGACTGTTTACACTCAGAGGAAGAGTATATAGCTGGAAATGATTGACTATGGAAATGATGATTTTAGAAAAGTTCTATTTGGAAAGATTCAGGAAAATCATGGGTTTGATGGATAGAAGTGTAGAAAGCCAAAAAGTAGAGATTAGGGACAATGGGATGAGACAGAAGGAAAAGATGAGATGTACAAGCACAGCTGATTAGGTTTAACAGGGACTGACCTCAAGTTGATCTGAGTTTGAATTCTCCTCTTCCCTCTGTTAGATGTATGGCTCTTAGTCTGTTCGGCAGCTATAACAGAATACCATGGACTGGGTGGCTTATAAACAACAGAAATTTATTTCTCACAGCTCTGGAAGCTGGGAAGTTCAAGGCCAAGGCACCAGTATAGTCACCTTCTGGTGAGAATCCTCTCCTGGTTCACAGCCAATATCTTCTCACTGTGTCCTCACACGGAGGAAGGGGCTAGAGATCTCTCTGGTGTCTCTTGTAAAAGCACTAATCCCGTTCATGAGGGGTCCTCCCTCATGACCTAATTACCTCCCAAGGGCCCCCACCTTCCAACACCACCACATATGAATTTTGGGGGAACACAACCATTCAGACCATAGCAGTAGACTTGGGCAAATCACTTGACCTCTTTAAATTTTGGTTTCTTCTTTTTTTTTTTTTGGTGGTACGCGGGCCTCTCACTGTTGTGGCCTCTCCCGTTGCGGAGCACAGGCTCCGGACGCGCAGGCCCAGCGGCCATGGCTCACGGGCCCAGCCGCTCCGCGGCACGTGGGATCCTCCTGGACCGGGGCACGAACCCGTGTCCCCTGCATCGGCAGGTGGACTCTCAACCACTGCGCCACCAGGGAAGCCCAGTTTCTTCATTTTTAAAGTAGGGATAAAGAAACCCATTTTACAATGCTACTTGGAACTTTAATGATTAAAACATGATTAACAATGAGAAAGTATAGGAAAAGCACTAGAACGGCCCGGGATGCAGTAAATATTTAATAACCAGTAGTCATTATTATTACTAACAAACTTAAAAGAAAAAAGAACTGATTGAGGCAAAGAAAGGATTGCAAAGATGCTAAAAATACTATCAATAGTAATCTCCACTGGAGATATTAAAGAGCAGCATTAAAACTGCACAAATGTCTAACTGGTAATGCAAAAGAGCTCCAGCAGACTGAGAAAAAGGATGAAAAACGGAAACTGATGAAAGAAAAGCTGAGTCAGTAATTCCACCTACTAATTAAAGCCATTTTTGAGAATTAAATCAAACAGAACAAAAGCAATAAGCTAAAATATGAACAAGGAAGACTTCCTGGAGTGAAAAATAATCTCAGCATGCAGATCAAAGGGCTCACTGGATTTCAGGCAAAATTAATTTAAAAATATTTTAAAGACCCACACCCCTAGATATAATTAAGCAAAAAATTTAAACTATGGAGATAATTTTTTTAAGCCTCCTAAAACGGTTCCAGGGACCAGCTTACCAGAGGGATCTTTCAAACAATCTGCAAAGTGTTCCAGAGCATAGAAAAAGATGGAAAAACTTCCAAAGTATGTTACGACATGTTACAACAAAACCCAACAGGGAGAAAAGAAACCACCTACTCCACTTTTACTTTTAAATCAATGCAAATCTTCTAAATAAAACCCTAGCCAACTGAATCCAGCAGTATAATTAAAATACATACGCACTATAAAGTTGGATTTAGCTCGACAAAGCAAAGATGGTCCAAGACTAATATATCTATTAATATATCAAACTGTCAGAATAGGGCAACCCAATTATAAGGTAATTCCCATTTTCTCAGTGTAAAGCTCCAAAAATTATTTTTGCCGACTTGAATAAATATTATGGGTATTTATGAAATAGTCAACTATCTATTTAAAATATGTCTATGTATAAACATTTGAAATCATATAATAAAAGAGATATACAGATCTTAAAATATTGTTTTCCACCCTCACTTATTATGAAAAAACCTCTCCCCATGCACACTTGACATCAGTATCTGTTGTCACAGGAGCCACCCTGAGACGTTTAACAGTTTTCCAGAGCTACCATTTTCACTTCTGTCTGAGTACTTCTCAGTCTATGTATGATACATCAATCCATGTATACGTTCATTTCAGGATATAATTTATCCTTAAATTGTATAATTGTGATATCTACAACAAAGGCTTGTTTCACAAACTTACAACTTCCAATTCTTAAAACAGTGAGGTCATTTCCCAGGAATAATTACTAAATCAGTATTAAACGTCTTGGACTCCTTTTTAATTGATTCTTTCCAGTGACCTCTATAAGCATTCAATACCAGCACTGATCAAAGTGCTTTACCAGGCTGTTCAAAATAAAGGAAATTGAAAACGACTCTCGGACTATGAGAGAACTTGTAAGGACTTTAGTATAAGATATTGCCCTCTTTTCTGAAGGGTAAGTGTTTTGGGGAAAACATATGTTATCTATACTCAACCTTTTTCACAGCGGAACACACTTAGAAAATTATAGTATTTGTATAGCACTAAAGCAACTGAAAAAGGCTGGTCAGGGTGGATGCTACCCCGGCCGTGCCGAGGCTTCTCAACAAATCAAAATTGCAGCACATCTCGGGGAAAGCACTGCTGTATCTTGAGGTCCAGTAAGAACTTCCAGATCATCGTGTCAGAGGCAGAAAGGGTGACACCTCACTCTGCCTGGCTGAGTGACCTTAGGCAAGTTACTTAGCCTCTTTGTGCTTCAGTCCTCACATCTGCAAGATGGGATAATAAGAGTCCCCAGAGAATTATTCTGAGGATTAACTGAACTTATTCATGAAAAGCACTTAGAACCATGTCCCACACATGGTAAGTACTCAGTAAATGCTACGTTCCATAACCATGCCTAATTACAAGCAAAACAAAACAAAACAACTCTTTTAAAAATCTATAAGTAGAATACCCAGATTAATTCCTCAGCGTGTCACGTCATACTTCTCACACAGTCACTTTACAGTAAAACTTACCAGATGACAAGTCCTGACCTCACCCTTCGAGTTTCCAATCAAATTTTTGGGTTTTAGCCAAGGATCACTAGGGGTCTGAAAAAGCCTCCTTCATGAAAGACAGACCAAAACAAAGATACAAATGACCTTAGAAGAGAAAGAGACAAAGTTGGGAGTACAAGCAAACTTAAAAATATATACAATATTGTGAAGCAACTATACTCTGACAAAAATTTTTTAAAAAGTAAAAAAAAATACATGTATGTGTATACCTAATACACACATATATGTATATGTATAAACATACCTACATACACACTCACATTCACATATATATATATACAAAATTAATGGTTAAGAGCGCAGGCTTTGGAGAAATAAATTATTACATTTATAAAATAAAAACAAACTTTACAAAAAAGGAGTTATCAGAAAACAGGAAAGAGTTTTTGACAATTAAAAAATATGGTGGTTGCTGCTACTGGGCATATGCCCTGAGAAAAACATAATTCAAAAAGATACATGTACCCCAGAGACTTTCCTGGTGGCGCAGTGGTTGAGAAACCGCTGGCCAATGCAGGGGACATGTGTTCGATCCCTGATCCAGGAAGATCCCACATGCTGCGGAGCAACTAAGCCTGTGCACCACAACTACTGAGCCTGCGCTCTAGAGCCCACAAGCCACAACTACTTAGCCCGCGTGCCACAACTGCTGAAGCCCATGCACCCTACAGCCAGCACGCCACAACTACTGAGCCTGCGTGCTGCAACTACTGAGCCCACATGCTATACCTACTGAAGCCCGCGCACCTAGAGCCTGTGCTCCACAACAAGAGAAGCCACGGCAACGAGAAGCCCGGGCACCGCAACGAAGAGGAGCCCCACTGGCCGTAACTAGAGAAAGCCCACGTGCAGCAACAAAGACCCAATGCAGCCAAAAATAAATAAATAAATAATAATAAAATAAAAAACAAAAAAATATACATGTACCCCAATGTTCATTGCAGCACTATTTACAATAGCCAGGATATGGAAACAACCTAAATGTCCATCTACAGATGAATGGATAAAGAAGATGTGGTATGTATATACAATGGAATATTACCAGACATAAAAAGTAATGAAGTTGGGTCATTTGTAGTGATATGGATGAACCTAGAGTCTGTCATACAGAGTGAAGTAAGTCAGAAAGAGAAAAATGAATATCGTATATTAACGCATATATATGGAATCTAGAAAAATGGTACCGATGAACCTATTTGCAGGGCAGGAAAAGAGATGCAGAGGTAGAGAACGGACTTGTGGACACAGGCGGGGAAGGGAAGGGTTAGACGAATTGAGAGAGTAGCATTGACATATATACACTACCATGTGTAAAACAGATAGCTAGTGAGAAGCTGCTGCATAGCACAGGGAGCTCAGCTCGGTGCTCTGTGATGACCTAGAGGGGTGGGATGGCAGCGGGGTGGGAGGGAGGCTCAAGGGAGGGGATATACGTATACATATAGTTGATTCACTTTGCTCTATAGCAGAAACTAACACAACACTGTAAAGCAATTATGCTCCAATAAAAAAATAAAATAGACTTTAAAAAATGGCGGTTGCAATGAATTCAATAGAATGATTAGAGAATAATGATAAGGAAATTTCCCAAGTAGTAGAAGAAAAATAAAGAAATAGGGGAGGAAAAAAACCTAGAAAATTAGAGGATTGACCCAATACCCAAATAACAGGAGTTTTGTACAGAGAGAATAGGAGAAAGGTGGGAAGGAGGGCCAAACAATTCTGAAATAAAGAACACAAGGAAATTTCCCATAACAAAAGGATCTGCATTTTCAGATGGAAAGTGCTCTCTGAATACTCAGCATAATGAATAAACCACGATCTACACCCAAAGCACATCATAGGGAAATTTTAGAAAACTATGTCTAATGAGAAGGGGGAAAAAACCACATACATATAACAGATTAGGAATCAGAATGACATTGCCATAATGAAAATGATTTTTCAAAAAATTTTTCTCCCTTCTTTTGTTTTTTCTATAATCAGTGATATATGACTTTATTGTCAGAAAATTTTAATATAAAAGAATCTATACTTGGAGACTCTAGCCTAGATTTAAATGGTTCCATTTCTTAAGTGTCTTCATAATGTCACCATCTGCCTCTGCACTGATACAGAGACCCCTCTAGTCAGCGGAAGTCCTCTTCATAGAGGATGCCTGGGCTGTAGACATTGTTGGGAACAAGTCAGTCCAGGGATTCACTGCCCAGCTGCCCTGCATAGGAGTGTTGTCCACTCACACTTACTCAGTTACTGAGAGCTTGTCTTCAAGCATACTCCCAGAATATTTTGATATCTGAAGGAAGACAGAAGGCTCATAATTCTTCTTCCTTAGACACATTTTTCTATCCGTTATTATGATGTCTCCACTCTTGCAGTTAGCATTTATTTTAATAAGGAACTGCTAAATGCTCCAATTTATCTTCATTCCATTTATTGAATACTATGTCCTAGGCTCTGCCAAGAGATGATTTTCCTATCGACGGACTTACCTGTGGAGAAGATGAACACCGTGTTGTTCCAGAGCCCACGGCTCTTTAAGGCTGTGGTGACATTTCCCACTGCTTCATCCATAAGGGACACCATTCCTGCATAGTAATGCCTATTCTTATCTTGGATAAAGTCGTATGGCTTCAGGTATTCCTCGGGGACCTGAAGGGGCTCGTGGACAGACTGGAGAGCAAGGTAGAGAAACAGAGGCTGGAAAGAGAGTTTGTGCAAATCAGTTAAGAGGGCTTGGAAGCATTAAATATATATAGAGAAGCCCAGATTTATCAGTTAATAAAAGTAATATTCAGACAACCCACAAACTGGGTTAGAAATATTTGTAAGTCATATATCAGATAAGGGACTTGTATCTAGAATATATTAAGAACTCTTACAACTCAATAATAAAACTCAATTAACCCAACTACAAAATGGGCAAAGAATCTGAACAGATGTTTCTCCAAAGGAGATACACAAATGGCCAATAAGCACATGAAAAGATGCTCTGCATCATTAGTCATTAGGGAAATGCAAATAAAAACCACACTGAAATACCACTTCACACCCACTCGGAGGGTTATAATTTTAAAAATGGAAAATCAGAAGTGTTGGTGAGGATGTGGAAAAACTGAAACCCTCATTCATTGCTGATGGGGATGTAAAGTGGTGCAGCCAGTTTGAAAAACAACTTGGCAGTTCCTGAAATTGTTAAAGATATAGTTACCATATGAGTCAGCATTTCCATCCCTAGAAAAACAAAAGCATAAATCCACACAAAAACTTGTACATGGATGATCACAGTGGCATTATTCATAATAGCCCAAAAGTGGAAACAACTAAATGTCCACCGGTTGACGAATGGATTAACAAAATGTGGTCTATTTTCAGCAATAGACAGCAATAAAAGGAATATGATGCAGCCGTAAAAAGGAATGAAGTACTGACACATCCTACAACATAGATGCACCTTGAAAACATTATGTTAAGTGACAGAAACCAATCACAAAGATCACGTTTTGTATGATTCCATTCATATAAAATGTCCAGAATAGGCAAATCTATGGAAACAGAAAGTAGATTAGTGGTTGCCTGAAGCTGTAGGGAGTTGTGGGTGAGGGGAGGGATGAGTGACTTCTAACAGGTACAAGACTTCTTTTGGGGGCGGTGAAAATGTTCTAAACTTAGACTGTGGTGATGGTCGCAAAACTCTGTGAATTTACTATTGAATTGTGTACTTTAAATGGGTGAATTTTATGAAAATAAAAGCTTGAGTTCTAAAATGGCCTAGAAAGCTCTGATCCAAACAAATAATAATACCAATAATTCTGTCTCATGTAATACTCAAAAACCACCTTGCTACACCCATTTTATAGGTAAGTTAACTGAGGCTTAGAAAGGTTATATGACTTGCACAAGTTCGTATTAATTGCAGAGCAATTTCCTATTGGAAACCCCACTCTTACAGTGTGGCTATGTCCCAATAGATGGGTTGGCTTTCTGCTTTAGCTGAAAAATAAGTTACCACCTTTTAGGAGAGGTTTAAGAATTGTTTATATTTTTAGAAGAAAACAAGTGAACACCGTGCCTTGCTAGTCTTTGATCTAGGACCAAACATAAGGCCAATTTAATTCCTGGAAACTAAGGAGTATGATACATTGATTCATTTTACCTCTTACCCATTTTACAGAATTTAATGTTAATGATATTCTGTGTCAGCCTCTTCCTCTTAATGAGTCTTTCTGAAGGCTCTCTTCACTGCGCTCCTATAGAATTCTTTAATGAATTGAAAACTCTCAAAGAGACAACAACTGGCTCAACCCAAGAGTAAAAACATAATTCTGTTGGAGTATTTGAGGCATTTAAATCTCATAAAGGAATGGGGAAAAGTTAGAATGCAGACTGGGAGGTGGGCTCATATTTCATTCATTACTGTTGATAAATTGTTTTAAATTACATATTACACATCACTGTGATACAGTAATGGGTATACATATCTAGAACTCAAATAGACACCCAAGACAGTATTTTTAGTTCAGATCTTTGGAACTTAGAAACACCTTTTCCCAAAAATCAAAATGTTCAAAATGGCTGTTCAATATCAAAGACATCACTTTAAAACCTATTTTACTAAGGAGGCAGGTGATGGAATAAAAACCATGATGATGTAGACCCTAGGCTTCGTTTATACATTGTTTCCATGGGAACGCATTCCAAATTCCAACTCCAAAAGGCAACACTAACCCCTTTGACAGGCTTTAGCTCTGCCTCTGCTGCTCCTTGACACACGTGCGTTCTCCTCCAGCCACACAAGTCACACTGAAAAGTCCATGTTCCTCCAGACCATGGTGAAGGGAATCCCAGCAGATGCCCCACCCAGGTGGGGAGGAAGAACCCTGGGCTAAGATGTTCGGAGGGGAAAGGATGTGCAGGGACATCCAGGACCTGCCGGCGCAGTGAGGTTCCGCGGTGGGAACTGCCGTCTGGATCTTCAGCACTAGACCAAGCCCATGCCCCAGCCACCAGCCAAGGTCTGGATGGGGACGGATTAAAAATTGGAAAGCTACAACAATTTGCAACCCACATAAAGTTTTAAAAATCAGGAAATGTCACATGAAAACCTGTTTTGTTTCGTTTTTTTATTTTCTTGAAAACTCAGAACTTCTGACAACTCCAGGTCCACACTCCATCTGACAACAAATGGCTGGAGTATGAGAAACAGAGACCCCTGGCCTCCCCCAAGGGCTCTTTTATTTTCTAGTCTCCCCACTGTCCTACCTGAATGACTTCATTTATTTAGGGTAGCAGCCTGGCCCTTGTAAACATAAGACTTTGTGACCCTGGTCTGGATTCTCTACAGTGGACAGGGGTGGAGAAATGAAAAAGGGAGCTCACTGTTTCAGGAGAAAGTGCTCACCCAGGCCATTATGGGCAACTCGGCAGCTCCCGTCATTAAGGAGAGAAAGGGGAAGGAAGGCAGGTCATTTCCAGCCAACAAGTGATCCCTGGAGGTGACAGCTGGGGAGGGTGGTGGAGGAGAGATCTCATAACCACTCTGGGGAAAAAATAATGTTTCTGGGACCATCATTAAAGGGTCTTATAAATATTCAGTGTGGAAATCATTCTACACACTTTGTTAAATATAGCAAGAAATTACCTGAAAACCTCTCCTGTAATTATTCTTTAGTGGTTGAAGACATGACCATTGCTCTTGAGGGATTAAAATGATAATACTACAACAATTCCCCCATTTATCCAGTGGTCAGGCTCCTGTTAGTTCAAACAGAAGGGGCATAACTGAGAAGAGAAAATGAAAACAACCCCTGGGAGATGCAGTCTTCCCTGGCCTATGACTGTTACAGGCCCCGCAAAGGCCTCGTGCTACCTGCCAACTAGACTTACAGGTAAAGGTGATTCTTGAACAAAACAAGTTGTCTTTTTCCCGTTTCGTCAACAGTGATCTAGGACCATTTAGTGTATGGGCAAACATCCTTGCACACATCGGTATGGCTCTGGGTCACCAGGAGTCAGAATGATAAACAGTGTAGCCCATTTAATGAGGTGAGGACCAATGTACCACATTTTAGAGTATTTCCAACCAATATTGTAAAAATAAAGTTTCAGTTCTCACAAGGTGAACTTTATTCATGGAACAACTCATTTGCCAACAGTGCTAGATGTGAAACATTTCTATACTACTTTTAAATTGAAAAAAAAAATTAACAGAGTATTCTTAGTACCACGTGGTACCCCAGTGGAAAGAACAATTAACTCGGGCCCTCAGGTTCTCCACCACAGTCAGGAACCTGCCTTCAGCCTCTTGTCCTAAGACCCTCCCAGTAAACAGCTGTAGCCAATTTCCCCACATCTGCCAACCTCAGCTCACTGTTAGCCCAAAGCCAGCAGCTGCCGTCCTGGGGATGGGCTCATTATTAGTATGCTGTCTACTGACTTGCGTTCCAACCTAATGGAGCCTTGGCCTTTGGAGACTTTCAGGCCCATTCTGACCTTACTGACATCCTGATTCAAAACACCAAAGTCCTGGACCCGAGTTTGAACTCCATAGATCTCTGGGTTTGCGCAGGACCTTGATCTCTCCCTTGGTCTTTCTTGGGTGGGTCCAGATCTCTGCTCTCACCAACCCAGTTACAGCTGCCACTTTTACACCAACCCTAGCTGTACGCCTTTCTTTAGGTCTGTAAATTGGAATCCTAAATGTGAATCACGACCAAATGTTTAGGTATTAAGTAAAAGTATGACATTATAACCTAAAGTTATTAGCATATTAAAATGGTGCTAAGGGTTTATTTCCCTTTCTCATTATGCTAATTCCAGTAAGGAAGAAAGACTTAAATTCATTTCTTTAGTACATTTCCCTAATTTAAAGTATAACTTTTTTAAAAAGCATATGATATGTTTTTAAAGTGTTATTCTCTTTGACTTCCAAATTAAGACATTTCTTTCCAAATTGTGACAGGAAAAGGTAAGTGTCTACCACTAGAAAGTCACATTTGTTTTAAGAAGCTGCTAGTAGATGAGGTATGGGAGAAAACATTTATTTTTATTCTGCAAAGTTTTGAGGGGGGCTTTTTTTTTTTTTTGAGGTCCGCAGGCCTCTCACTGTTGTGGCCTCTCCCATTGCGGAGCACAGGCTCCAGACGCGCAGGCTCAGCAGCCATGGCTCACGGGCCTAGCCGCTCTGCGGCATGTGGGATCTTCCCGGACCTGGGCACGAACCCGTGTCCCCTGCATTGGCAGGCGGACTCTCAACCACTGCGCCACCAGGGAAGCCCGAGGGGGGCTATTTTTAACCAAACGATATTTTGTGACTGTGTTACTTTCACATTGTAGTATTAGTACTAAGGGAATTACCCTGTAGAAAAAGGAGAAAAGACATTCCTTCTTAACACTGTGCAATGGTTATTAGCAATATCTCCCTGATTCCAGCACCAACTGTGTTTCTGTTACAAAATAGCTCCATATGCTTTTTTCCCCCAAGAGCTCTTTAAAACAGACACATTTTTAAGTCAGCTTGTGGATACTTTGTGTGTATTTCTTTAATGATTTCCATCTTAGAGCAAGTTGCCTATGTTACAGTCTGTAGATAGCACAGAGAAGTAAGAACAGAATTAGATTCAATGTTGGAATAAAATGATGAAAGTCCTGTAATTGGTGTGCTGCGTCCTTTCATTGAGAATTGAAACTATAAACATTGGCATCTGCCGTCTTAAACTTTCTGGGGCTATTACTCAGCTATTGATTATTTCATTCATTTATGTCTATGCTTCAAACTTGACTTTGGGGATGCTGAAAAGGCTGGCTACTGCTTTGGAACGTTTCAGTCACTGTAGGAAAATGACCACCTCTCACCCAGCAATTTCCATATTACCTATGAGCAGCACCATACTAATCACACGGGTGTGGGTGGCTTGTGAGCTCTTAGGGCCTACAGTTTTCCTCAGTTCCTGAGCCTTCTCCCCCTACACCAGTTAAGACAGCCCACCCACCAGGAATGATTTCACCCCAGGTGCTTCCTCTTATTTGATTAATGTTATGGGCACTGGGAGAGAATACTCTATTGTTCCTTAATGGAAACAAATTTTTATTGTAGACATCTTATACTTGTTGCATGATTAAAGAGTGGTATATTGTGAACTTGTAAAGGGCAGATGGCTTCTGCTTGCTTCTCTGTGCTTGAGAGGAATAGATAGTGACTGCACATCAGAATCACTGGTTGGAGGTAGGAGCGGAGGGATAATTAAATACCAGTGATAGGGTCCCACCCCGGACCAATAAATCACAATATTTGGAAGTGGTATTTCTTCCAAGCTTTGCAGATGATCCCAATATACTGTCATTGTATTGTATACTGGAACCATCAAGCTGAGTCACAAACTGGGGCTCATAGTCGCTGGTCTGGGATATAAACTGTCAACTAGGGAGGCTTGTTAAGTGCACTGAGCTCTGGAGTTAAACAGTGCAGTTGCTGATTCTGTGACCTTGAACAAGTTACCTCATTTCTCTAAGCCAGTTTGCTTACCTGAAAAATGATGCCCACCTCAAACTTCAAAGGACAGGACAAGGACCACAGTTCCCTCAAGATCTTAGCTTGTTCTTTGGGTTTTTAACCTTATCTATAACATGCCAAACATACAGAAGAAGACTGAGAACTTAAGCCAATTACCTAGCAGTTATCTGTCGAACTACCTGAATATTGGTTTACATCTAGATTTTAAATCTGCATATGTCTACATATTTGAGAGAATATTCCAATTTCTTCCATGTTCCACAGCAAGCACGGCCACTCCAACAGGTCAGCATGAAAGAGTACAAAAAAGCCCAAAGTGGGGCAAAGAGTACAAAAAAGCCCAAAGTGGGGCAAAGCTGAGGACAGACACCAGGAAAGCCACTCAATGCTACGTTAGGGTAGGCAGGAAGAAACTATGTCAAAAACGGAGTCAGGAGCCAGGTGCCAAGTCTGAACAGGTATCGAAACAGGAATCCAAATGGTGATCTACACTGAGGACCTTCAGTAACCGCCAAGGAGGCAAAGCGCAGGAAACTGGAAAAACTGGATAACACCGCACGTTCTATAATTTGCAGTGTTAGAGTCCTATTGAAGGTCTAATTTCGAGGGCATGTTAATACAGTTCTTAATGAAGCCATATTTTGAGCCCAATATCTGACAACACAAATATCTGATTTAAAGGCATTTATAAGCTAAATC
Organism: Aethalodelphis obliquidens; assembly: GCF_003676395.1. NCBI lineage: Eukaryota > Metazoa > Chordata > Mammalia > Artiodactyla > Delphinidae > Aethalodelphis > Aethalodelphis obliquidens. Next base: position 55,067,619 of record NW_020837948.1, on the reverse strand, counting down.
CAGAGAATTCAGCTTGAACTTGGGTTCAGGAGGTTAACTCCAGATTAACAACGACAACAACAAATGTCAAGGCTATTCAGACTCTTTTCTACTTTTATCTGTAAATAAGTCAAAAGATTTCAGCACATGACATATACAACTAGCTTCAGTATGGTCGATGTGATAAACAGGCTCATCAGTGTACCGTGTTTATAGATTAGAAGGCTCAATATTTTTAAGATGTCATTGTCCCCAAGTTGGTCCACAGATTCAATGAAATCCAAATCCAAGCAGGTACTTTTTTTTTTTTTTTTTGTAGAAATTGGCCAGCTGCTTCTAAATAAACATGGGAATGCAGAATATTTAGAATAGCCAAAATAACCTTGGCGGAGGGCTGGGAAATACAAAGTTAGGGAACTTGCCCTGAACCTTAAGTTTGTGGATACCTAACAGAAAGTTTGCCATAATAATGCCTCATCTTGTACATAAGCCTAACATTTTTTGAAAAAGTCAATTTACTAATTACCACACCTCCACACAGGATACTAAAATAATAAAACTATATTTGTACTGAAACACTATATGCACAGCATTCCTCAAAGTGTGATCTGGGGACCGCGTACAGCAGAATCACCCTTGAGTTTCCTTAAAATATTGACATATGGATTTTTCCCAGACTTAATAAATCAGACTTTTAGAGGTGGGCTCCAGGAATTTCTATTTTTAACAAGCTTCTCAGCTGATACTGAGGTACTCTAGAACTTGAAAGTGACTCCCCTAGTATTTATTAGGTTTTTCCCTAAAGGACAATGGCCTTTTCCTATATTCACCTGAAGAGATGCTATCTTCACACAATTTTGATATCAATAAAAAAGCAAGACTTACCTTCTCTGGTGGGTGGTTAGTTATGAGGGTTGTAGCCCTTTCAGTAAATACATTTGTTGAATACATATTTTTATACCCTGTTGCAACTTCTTCATCATCTCGAAAATCAAGAGCACATCGTGTAACATTCAGAGCGTTGATTAACGTACAGCGCTCATGGGAATAGTAATCTTCACTACCTAGAAGATATCCTACAAGGAGAATGCGAGATGAAAGTAGTCAGCATAGCATAAAACATGTTAAACAAACGAAGGTCTCAGCATTTAATTGCCTAATGCAATTGATTATCCATGTCAGGGCTAATCAAATGACAAGGCTAATCAGAGCACCATTTCTTAACATCTCTATATTTGCTAGCATAAAGCATTAAAATGTTATCGTAAAAAAAATTCAAATCCACCCCTTAGCCCAGTCTTTAGAATATAAGCTCTATCACGTAACTCTCAAAGTGGGTGATTCCAAGTAAATATGTTTTAAAAAATCAGAGTTTAAATTCAGTAAAAGTGATGACATTTTAATCTTTTAAAGCTATCTAATGGTTAAAATAGCATATGGTTCAGGTGATTTGTTACAAATTTTTACTCTGAGGTGATCACATAAATGAACGCAGAATTCAAATAACGTTGATATTGACCTTGGCCGACTGGCTTCAAGGTTATTTACAGAAGTAGCTCTTGGAGGCATCATCTTTAGTCAGATGCTGACACCCACTGGTGAAAGACACAAAGATTTCCAAACAGAGGATCTCTAAACATAACAACCAAAAGAGCAAACTAACATGTGGTGTTGAAATTAGATTTTTCTACGTCTGTTGATCTCAATTTCACCCCCAATTTAAATGGCATCAATGGCCTATCCCACAATTTAGACTTAAACATGGGAGAAATGTTTTCTCAAGTTTAGTTGTTCCTGCAAATGTTCCATATTTTCCTAAAATATTAAAATAAGCTGTGCTGCATGTTATATGGTTCTATTTATATGAGATGTTCAGAATAGGCAAATCTGTAGAGACAGAAAGTAGGTTAGTGGTTGCCTAGGGCTATGAGGGTCAGGGGAAAATGGGGAGTGACTGCTAATGTGTAGGGGGTTTCTTTATTGGGGTGATGGAAACGTTCTACATTTGATTGTAGTGACCGTGGTACAACCCTGTGAATTTATTTAAAAATCAATGAACTGTACATTTTAATGGGGTGAATTATATGGTATGTGAATTACACCTCGATAAAGCTATCCAAAAGAAATAACTGTGCTGGACTCCGAGCTATCTCCTGACAAACACTGCTTATTAACATTAAAATGAAGATAATAAAATTGGCCTCTTTCTCCAGTTCTAAATATTTCTTATAATCACAATTAAAAGCCCTACATATCTTACCTAGTAAATGAATTCATTTTAATTTCCTCCTTTTCCATGATTCAGTAAATTCAAGGTCCTAAATACAATGAATATCTTAGTTTTAAGATAACTCTTTAAATGGTAATCTTTTCTGCTACAGGTATAACAGAAAGGGAAAGCCAATGTGTTTGCTAATTAATATATAATCGAAAAACAAATGTATCCATGAAAATAATTTCAGTCCTTATATGGGTAATTAAAGGGGTCAGGACACTGGTGTTCTATTTGGGGTTAATAACTGCTGGTAACACCTTGAAGAATCACTTCAGGTTCTTTATCTGTAAGAATAAACTGTTTTCTATCATTTGGGGAAATACATGCAGAGGATATACTTGATAAAAAGATGTATAAACCATAAATATTAAAAAGTTAGTACAAATAGGATTCCAATAGAACTCTTTATTCACATAATAGAACTATCTATTCACAAACTTGGTCAAACTAATACCAAGCAACCATGTGACAGTCACATAGAACTTTCTCATAACAATGATTCACAAATTTGAACTTACGTGCTGAGTCTAAAGAATATGGCAGCGATGCTTTTTGGGGAAAAATGAGAAACTGTTTTGAACAATTAAATCTCTGCTGTATTTAACAGCTTTATTGAGAATAATTCACATAACATACAAATCACTCATTTACGTTGTACAGTTCAATGGTTCTTAGTGTACTCAGAGTTGTGCAACCAGGCCCACAATCATCTGGTTTTTAACAGAACATCTAAGTCATAACAGTGATAACAACTGCATCGTCATCATGCCCTCCTTCTCTGCAAGTCTCCCTTCCATGAATGTGCGGTGGGGTGTCTGTCTGTCTAAATCCATTTAGGCTTCTTAATTCTCATAAAAGGATGTTATTTCCACCTCTGTCCAACTGAATTTTTAAATATATAATTTGGTTTACATATATAATTTTAAAATATAAAATTTGGTTTTTAATTAAAACAATTAAAATATCCTTCCAGTTGCCAGAGTACAGGTATCGACCCATCGTTAAGCAAAGACCTGATTGAAAATTGTCAAAGGATATAGAGGCTGTTTTTTCCTCTAGAATTTCCAAGATGACTAAGACGTCTTATACCCAAGTCCTGTTTTTAACAGCTATTTAAGAATACTGAGGATATATCCAGATTCATCAGGGAAGAATGCATTATTGATTAAGCAATGTCTGCTAGAGAACCCAGATGGGAGTGGGTCACACGGTGTCTCATGTCTGGATGTCCTTACATCTCGACTTAAACTGTGGTTCGAACTAGGCACTATAGAGCTGTGAGCTTCAACTGCACTGTGTGGGCCCCATATAGTCACTTGAACTGAAACGTACTTTGGTGCTCTGGTCCTAGCTTGAATAAAAGAGAATGTCTCAAGAAACATCTATAAGACAACCACCATTTTATTACTAAAATGATGTTTTTGAGGATGCTGCCACCTTACCTTCTCCCAAAGGAGAAATTTCTCTCAGGTCTAAGAGCCAGAAAATGCTTTACTCTTCCTGAACATCTGGTTTCCATTTAACTTATAAGTAATGTGACACTTATAGACTGCTTTTTTTTTTTTTTTTTTTGCTTTGAGCATAAGAAGTCCCAAATCTCAGAGTTGAATGTGAAGTCTGCTACAGCCAGGCAAGTTTTTTTTTTTTTTAATAACTCGGTGCCAAGCAACTATTCCATCTTTTTCTATTCATCCTGGTTTTTAAAAAATATATCTTTATTGGAGTATAATTGATTCAAAATACTGTGTTAGTTTCTGTTGCACAACAAAGCGAATCAGCCATATGCATACACATGTCCCCATATCCCCTTCCCTTAAGCCTCCCTCCCATCCTCCCTATCCCACCCCTCTAGGTCGTCGCAAAGCACCAAGCCTATCTCCCTGTGCTATGCTGCTGCTTCCCACCAGCCAACTATTTTACATTCAGTAGTGTACGTATGTCGATGCTATGTCAATGCTACTCTCACTTCGCCCCAGCTTCGCCCTCCCACCCCATGTCCTCAAGTCCATTTTCTATGTCTATCTCTTTATTCCTGCCCTGCAACTAGGTTCATCAGTACCATTTTTTTTTCAGATTCCATATATATGTGTTAGCATACAGTATTTGTTTTTCTCTGACTTATTTCACTCTGTATGACAGACTCTAGGTCCATCCACCTCACCACAAGTAACTCAATTTCGTTTCTTTTTATGGCTGAGTAATATTCCATTGTATATATGTGCCATATCTTCTTTATCCATTCATCTGTCGCTGGACATTTAGGTTGGTTCCATGTCCTGGCTATTGTAAATAGTGCTGCAATGAACATTGGGGTACATGTCTCTTTTTGAATTATGGTTTTCACGGGGTATATGCCCAGTAGTGGGATTGCTGGGTCATATGGTAATTCTATTTTTAGTTTTTTAAGGAACCTCCATACTGTTCTCCATAGTGGCTGTATCAATTTACATTCCCACCAACAGTGCAGAAGGGTTCCCTTTTCACCACACCCTTTCCAGTATTTATTGTTTCTAGATTTTTTGATAATGGCAATTCTGACTGGCATGAGGTGATACCTCATCATAGTTTTTTTTTTTTTTTTTTTTTTGCGGTACGCAGGCCTCTCATTGCTGTGGCCTCTCCCGTTGTGGAGCACAGGCTCTGGATGCGCAGGCTCAGCAGCCACGGCTCACGGGCCCAGCCGCTCCGCGGCATGTGGGATCTTCCTGGACCGGGGCACGAACCCGTGTCCCCTGCATCGGCAGGCAGACTCTCAACCACTGCGCCACCAGGGAAGCCCCATCTTTGATTTCTTTCATCAGTGTTTTATAGTTTTCTGAGTACAACTCTTTTGCCTCCTTAGGCAGGTTTATTCCTAGGTATTTTATTCTTTTTGTTGCAACGGTAAATGGGAGTGTTTCCTTAATTTCTCTTTCTGATTTTTCATTGTTGGTGTATAGGAATGCCAGAGATTTCTGTTCATTAATTTTGTATCCTGCGACCTTACCAAATTCACTGATTAGTTCTAGTAGCTTTCTGGTGACACCTTTAGGATTTTCTGTGTATAGTATCATGTCATCTGCAAACAGTGACAGTTTTACTTCTTCTTTTCCAATTTGTATTCCTTTTCTTTCTTTTTCTTCTCTGATTGCTGTGGCTAGGACTTTCAAAACTATGTTGAATAACAGTGCTGAGAGTGGACATCCTTGTCTTGTTCGTGATCTTAGTGGAAATGCTTTCACCACTGAGTATGATGCTTGATGTGGGTTTGTCATATATGACCTTTATTATGTTGAGGTAGGTTCCCTCTATGCCCATTTTCTGGAGAGTTTTTTTTTTTTTAATCATAAATGGGTGTTGAACTTTGTCAAAAGCTTTTTCTGCATCTATTGAGATGATCATATGGTTTTTATTCCTTAATTTGTTAATATGGTGTATCACATTGATTAATTTGCGCATATTGAAGAATCCTTGCATCCCAGGGATAAATCCCACTTGATCATGGTGTATGATCCTTTTAACGTGCTGTTGGATTCTGTTTGCTAGTATTTGTTCAGGAGTTTTTCATCTATGTTCATCAGTGATATTGGTCTGTAATTTTCTTTTTTTGTAGTATCTTTATCTGGTTTTGGTATCAGGGTGATAGTGGCCTCATAAATTGAGTTTGGGAGTATTCCTTCCTCTGCAATTTTTTGGAAGAGTTTGAGAGGGATGGGTGTTAGCTCTTCTCTAAATGTTTGATAGAATTCACCTGTGAAGCCATCTGGTCCTGGACTTTTGTTTGTTGGAAGATTTTTAATTACAGTTTCAATTTCATTACTTGTGATAGGACTGTTTATATTTTCTAATTCTTCCTGGTTCAGTCTTGGAAAATTGTACATTTCCAAGAATTTGTCCATTTCTTCGTGATTGTCCATTTTATTGGCATATAGATGTTTGCAGTAGTCTCTTATAATCCTTTGTATTTCTGCAGTGTCAGTTGTCATTTCTCCTTTTTCATTTCTAACTTTGATTTGCATCCTCTCCCTTTTTTTCTTGATGAGTCTGGCTAAGGGTTTACCAATTTTGTTTATCTTCTCAGAGAACCAGCTTTTAGTTTTATTGATCTTTGCTATTGTTTTCTTTGTTTCTATTTCATTCATTTCTGCTCTGATCTTTATGATTTCTTTCCTTCTACTGACTTTGGGTTTTCTTTGTTCTTCTTTCTTTAGTTGTTTTAAGTGTAGGGTTAGATTGTTTATTTGAGATGTTTCTTTTTTCTTAAGATGAGATTGCATAGCTATAATCTTCCCTCTTAGAACTGCTTTTGCTGCATCCCATAGGTTTTGGGTCATCATGTTTTCATTGTCATTTGTTTCTATGTATTCTTTCATTTGTTCTTTGATTTCTTCAGTGATCTCTTGATTATTTAGTAGCACACTGTTTAGCCTCCATGTATTTGGTTTTTTACAGTTTTTTTCCTGTAATTGATTTCCAATCTCACAGCGTTGTGGTCAGAAAAGATGCTTGATACGATTTCAATTTTCTTAAATTTTCCGAGGCTTGATTTGTGACCCAAGATGTGATCTATCCTGGAGAATGTTCCATGTGCACTTGAGAAGAAAGTGTATTCTGCCACTTTGGGGTGGAATGTGCTATAAATATCAATTAGATCTATCTGATCTATTGTGTCATTTAAAGCTTGTGTTCCCTTATTTATTTTCTGTTTGGATGATCTGTCCATTGGTGTAGGTGGGATGTTAAAGTCCCCTACTATTATTGTGTTACTGTGGATTTCTCCTTTCATGGTTGTTAGCATTTGCCTTATATATTGAGGTGCTCCTATGTTGGGTGCATAAACATTTATAATTGTTATATCTCCTTCTTGGATTGATCCTTTGATCATTATGTAGTATCCTTCCTTATCTCTTGTAACAGTCTTTATTTTAAAGTCTATTTTATCTGATACAAGTATTGCTAATCCAGCTTTCTTTTGATTTCCATTTGCATGGAATATCTTTTTCCATCGCTTCACTTTCAGTCTGTGTGTGTCCCTAGGTCTGAAGTGGGTCTGTTGTAGACAGCATATATATGGGTCTTGTCTTTGTATCCATTCAGCCAGTCTATGTCTTTTGGTTGGGACATTTAATCCATTTACATTCAAGGTTATTATTGATATGCATGTCCTTATTACCATTTTCTTAATTGTTTTGGGTTTGTTTTTTGTGGGTCTTTTTCTTCTCAGCATTTGTTGTAAAACTGGTTTACTGGTGCTGAATTCTCTTAGCTTTTGCTTGTCTGAAAAGCTTTTGACTTCTCCATCGAATCTGAATGAGATCCTTGCTAGGTAGAGTAATCTTGGTTGTAGGTTTTTCTCTTTCACCACTTTAAGTATATCCTTCCACCCGCTTCTGGCCTGCAGAGTTTCCACTGAAAAATCAGCTGATCACCTTGTTCGGATTCCTTTGTATGTTATTTTCTGTTTTTCCCTTGCAGCTTTTAATATTTTTTCTTTGAATTTAATTTTTGTTACTTTGATTAATATGTGTCTTGGTGTGTTTTTCCTAGGGTTTATCCTGTATGGGATTCTCTGTGCTTCCTGGACTTGGGTGACTATTTCCTCTCCCATGTTAGGGAAGTTTTCAACTATAAACTCTTCAAATATTTTCTCAGACCCTTTCTTTTTCTCTTCTTCTGGGACCCCTATGATTCAAATGTTGGTGCGTTTAGTGTTGTCCCAGAGGTCTCTGAGATTGTCTTCAATTCTTTTCATTCTTTTTTCTTTATTCTGCTCCTTGGCAGTTACTTCCAGCTCACTTATTCATTCTTCTGCCTCAGTTATTCTGTTACTGATTCCTTCTAGTGTATTTTTCATTTCAGTTATTATGTTGTTCATCTCTGTTTGTTTGTTCTTTAGTGCTTCTAGATCTTTGTTAAACATTTCTTGTATTTTGTCAATCTGTGCGTCCATTCTATTTTCGAGATTCTGGATCATCTTTACTATCATTACTCTGAATTCTTTTTCAGGTAGATTGCCTATTTCTTCTTCATTTATTTGGCCTTATAGGTTTTGACCTTGCTCCTTCATCTGTGACATATTTTTTTGCCATCTCATTTTTTTTTTCAATAAGTGGGATTGTGTTCCTGTCTTACTGGTTGTTTGACCTGATGCTTCCAACACTAGGGTTAGTAGGCTATTGGGTAGAGCTGGGTCTTGCCTGAGATGAGGAACTCCATGAGACCTCACTCTGATGAATATTCCCCGTGGTCTCAGGTTCCCTGTTAGTCCAGTGGTTCAGACTCAGAGCTCCCACCGCAGGAGCTTCGGCCTGACCCTGGGCTTGTGAATCAAGATCCTGCAAGCCACCTGGGGAGGCAAAAAAAAAAAAAGAAAAACCAAAAGAACAATAACAAAGTAATAAATAAAATTAGGCTAGAAAACTAACAGATAGGGAGAATATAAAAATAAAAATATAGATGAATCAACAACTGGAATATACAACAGTACCACAATAGTAAAAAAAAGAGAAGGAGGGGAAAAAAAGGTTGGGGGGAAGGCCTTGGCTGTGGAGGGTGGGGGCTAAGCAAGGGTGAGGTTTGGGTGGTGGGCAGGGCTGATGCTCAGGACCCACAGGGCTGAAAAAGGCCCTGGAGGGTGTGTGGTGGGGGGGACGGTTAGGCTCAAGGAACGTAAGGGGCCCAGGCGTGCCCCCCAGCCCTGGTCTCACAGGGCAGGGGCCCTCACTTGGGAGTCCAGCAGCCTTCCTGGGCTCAAGTGGGCAGGGCAAACACCCTCCTCTCCTCTCCTCCTCCTCTGGTCTGGGAGGGCCCCTCCCGCCTGCCTCTCCTGATCTCCCCAGCCTCCCTCCTATGCCCCCAAGAATGTACGCAGCCTGGAGGGGGCTTTGGAGGGCAGGGGATAGGCCTGGGAGTTCAGCAGGCTCCCTGGGCCTGAGTGAACAGGGCAATCACCCTCCACTCCTCTCCCGCTTCTCCCAGAGGGCCCCTCCTGCCTGCCTCTCCTAATCTCCCTGGCCTCAGGGATGCCAATCCTGTCTGACCTCCACTTCTCCCCCTTCAGTCCCCTTACATCCTACCAGTTCACTTTGGGGTTCCTCCTGTCTCCTTGGGTGTCAGAGTCCCCCACCAGTGGCCAGCAGGCACCCTAGCTGTGGGGAGACACTAACTCCACCTCTTTCCATACCGCCATCTTGACTCCGCCTCCTCTCACCCTGATTTTTTTTTTTTTTTTTTTGCAGTACGCGGGCCTCTCACTGTTGTGGGCTCTCCCCTTGCGGAGCACAGGCTCTGGACGTGCAGGCTCAGCGGCCATGGCTCACGGGCCCAGCTGCTCCATGGCATGTGGGATCCTCCTGGACCGGGGCACGAACCCGTGTCCCCTGCATCGGCAGGTGGACTCCCAACCACTGCGCCACCAGGGTAGCCCACCCTGATTTTTCAATTCTATTTATTTTTTTAAAATTTATCTTCATTGTGTGTTCCTTTTTGTATATGGCAGTTTGTAAATAAATGAAGAGACAAATGGGAGGTAGGTAGGGAGCTAAACAGCTAGACAGATAAAACAGAATAGCTAGATGGAAAGCAAAATATGAGGGGGAAAGTTGGGGGTGAGAGGTGGGATGAACTGGGAGATTGCAATTGATGTATATACACTAATATGTATAAAATAGATATCTAATAAGAACCTGCTGTATAGCACAGGGAACTCCACTTCGCTGTACAGTAGAAACTAACAAACATTGTAAAACAGCTACACCCCAATTAAAAAAAAAAGCAAAATATGAAAAGAACTTGACAGAAAGCTATGTAGCCCCTGGCAAGATAAATAGATAAATAGGTTGTTAAGAAATGGTTTGTAACAGGTTTAAATAGAGTATATATTTTTTTAAAAAATTGTAGGCTTTATATTTATAGGGCTATCAAATCCATAAAATACTTATTATTTTGTATCTTTCCTATTACTATTTGTTATTTACCCTCCCATTTTCTTTATTTGATCTATCTTCCCCAATCTAGTAATTTCAAAAACAGATCTCACAGAAGGAAAGAAGGACGCCAATTGGAAAAGAGTCTTCTTTATCATCTCCAGGAAATACAAAACAAAATAAAACCTTTGAACACAATTCATGAGGAGAAAAAAAGATCCTGAACCTTTGTGAAGGAAATATTCTTGTATTGGGTTTTGCCTGGAATTTTTTTAAAAAATCAATCTGTATCCCCTTTTGGTAATAAGGTTCTCTAAGAGTAGAGTGGTCTCTGACTTGGAGGTAGCAGACTCTGCAAAGGCCCCTACGTGGCATGTAGAACCCTGGCAAAGATAACTGCCTGTCCCATCACGAGCTGAGTGCACAGCCATGTTTATGGTTGTGGCATTAGACAGTGGCCCCATGGCAGTGCTGACTGATTCACTCTGTTTAAGTTTCCAGTTATTTCATTTGATTACACTTGGCTGTGTTTTATGAGACGGCTGCAGTTGGCCAGAGTTGTTAAAGAAACATGTGCATTTCCATTACCAAAGTAGGTATCAAATCCTCGGCGGGTTGGAAGACATTCTTTCCTGTACATTCCCAGGTGCCATTTTCCGACCATGTGGGTAGCGTAGCCTGCTTCTTTTAGAAGCTGGGGCAGGAGTTTTTCATCCAGAGGAATGCAGCTGGGCTGACAGGGCCAGATTATTTGGTGCTGTAAACCTGTGTGGATCTTAAAATAGATAAACATAAAATTATGGATTAATGATGTTGAAACATTCTGAACAAGCAGATAAAGTGGTTGCCTAATTTACTAGACATATATGTAAACATGAATGTTTAATTCTATTTCTGTACCAGGTTAAGGCATTTCTAAAAGGCATTTTTCTCACTTATTCGAATAAGGTAATAGACATAAATAAGAATTTGAAAGAAATGAATAAAAACAGTCTAACAAACATTAGATAGTTTCAACAAATATTTATCCAGGAACTATGTTAGAAACTGTTAAGTTTTCACTTCTTACCTCAAAAAAGCAGCCATAATATGAAGTGTGGATCTATCAAGGAAAAAGTGTTCCAATTTCTATGCACATGAGATGTTGGTGTTTGATTAGAAGCTTCTATAATCTTTCAAGACTTGACTTTTTAAAAGGGTATAATGAAGATAATGATTTGCATTTCTTATTCTACCTTACATAAAGCATAATTTCAAAAGACAGTGACCAACTTTTCCTTAAAAAAAAAAAAAGTGGCCATCTGATCCATAGGTTAGGAGCGGCTCCCACAAGTATCACCAGGGTGAAAGCACCACACAACTAATTTTAAGAAATTATCATGTGCTGAGTCTTGGTGTAATATTAAAGTAGAATACCCACAATTATATGAAAAGGTTATTAAAATAACCCTCTCTTGGGGACTTCCCTGGTGGCACAGTGGTTAAGAATCCGCCTGCCAATGCAGGGGACCCGGGTTCGAGCCCTGGTCCAGGAAGATCCCACATGCCACGGAGCAACTAAGCCCGTGCACCACAACTACTGAGCCTGCGCTCTAGAGCCTGTGAGCCACAGCTACTGAAGTCCGCATGCCTAGAGCCCATGCTCCGCAACAAGAGAAGCCACCACAACAAGAGAAGCCCGCGCACCGCAACGAGAAGCCCACGCATCGCAGCGAAGAATAGCCCCTGCTCACTGCACCTAGAGAAAGCCACGCACAGCAACGAAGACCCAATGAAGCCAAAAATAAATAATAAAATAAATTTATTTTTAAAAAAAACCCCTCTCTTTTTCAACTACATATCTGTGTGAGGCTAGATGTTCTTCAGTGACTTTTACCAAAACAATATACAGTTGACCTTTCAACAACTGGGGGTTAGGTGCACTAACCCCTGTGCAGTTGAAAATGTAAGTATAACTTTACAGTTGGCTGCATCCAGGGATTCAACCACAGATCATGCAACATCACAGTACGTATTTAGTGAACAAAATCCACGTATAAGTGGACCCTCACAGTTCAAATCCATGTTGTTCAAGGGTCAACAGTATTGCACAGGTTGAATGCAGAAGCAGATGTAACAATCTAGCTATCTTCTATTAATAGGAAACACGTACAAAAATATAAAACAAGGAGATTGGTTCAAGATGGCAGAGTAGAAGGACGTGTGCTCACTCCCTGTTGTGAGAGCACCGGAATCACAACTAACTGATGAACAAGCATTGACAGGAAGACACTGGAACTCACCAAAAGAGATATCCCACATTCAAAGACAGAGGAGAAGCTGCAATGAGATGGTAGGAGGAGTGCAATCACAATAAAATCAAATCCTATAACTGCTGGATGGGTGACTCACAAACTGGAGAACAATTATACCACAGAAGATTACCCACTGGAGTGAAGGTTCTGAGCCCCACGTCAGGCTTCCCAACCTGGGAGTCCGGCAATGCGAGGAGGAATTCCCAGAAAACCAGAATTTGAAGGCTAGTGGGATTTCATTGCAGGACTTCAACAGGACTGGGGGAAACAGAGACTTCACTCGTGGAGGGCACGAACAAAGTAGTGTGTGTATCAGATCCCAGAGGGAAGGAGCAGTGACCCCCATAGGAGACTGAACCAGACCTACCTGCTAGTGTTGGAAGGTCTCCTGCAGAGGTGGGGGGTGACTGTGGGTCACCACAGGGACAAAGACAGTGGCAGCAGAAGTTAGGGGAAGTACTCCTTGGCGTGAGCCCTCCCGGGGTCCGCCATTGGCCCCACCAAAGAGCTTGTAGCCTCCAGTGCTGGGTCACCTCAGGCCAAACAACCAACAGGGAGGGAACTCAGCACCACCCATCAGCAGACAAGCGGACTAAAGTTTTACTGAGCTCTGCCCACCAGAGCAACAGCCAGCTCTGCCCACCACCAGTTCCTCCCATCAGGAAGCTTACACAAGCCTCTTAGATAGCCTCATCCACCAGAGGGCAGACAGCAGAAGCAAGAAGAACTACTATCCTGCAGCCTGTGGAATGAAAACCACATTCACAGAAAGATAGACAAAATGAAAAGGCAGAGGACAATGTATCAGATGAAAGAACAAGATAAAACCCCAGAAAAACAACTAAATGAAGTAGAGATAGGCAACCTTCCAGAAAAATAATTCAGAATAATGATAGTGATGATGATCCAGGACCTCGGAAAAAGACTGGAGGCAAAGATCGAGAAGATGGAAGAAATGTTTAACAAAGACCTAGAAGAATTAAAGAACAAACACCTAGAAGAATTAAAGAACAAACAAGCAGAGATGAACAATACAATAACTGAAATGAAAAATAAACTAGAAGGAATCAATAGCAGAATGGCTGATGCATTAGAATGGATAAATGACCTGAAAGAAAGAATGGTGGAATTCACTGCCGCAGAACAGAATAAAAAAAAAAGAATGAAAAGAAATGAAGACAGCCTAAGAGACCTCTGGGAAAACATTAAACGCACCAACATTTGCATTACAGGGGTCCCACAAGGAGAAGAGAGAGAGAAGGGACCCGAGAAAATATTTGAAGAGATTATAGTCAAAAACTTCCCTATCATGGGAAAGGAAATAGCCACCCAAGTCCAGGAAGCACAGAGTCCCAGGCAGAATAATTCCAAGGAGAAACACGCCAAGACACATAGTAATCAAATTGACAAGAATTAAAGACAAAGAAAAATTATTGAAAACAACAAGGGAAAAATGACAAATAACATACAAGGGAATCCCATAAGGTTAACAGCTGATTTCTCAGCAGAAACACTACAAGCCAGAAGGGAGTGGCACGATATATTTAAAGTGATGAAACGGAAGAACCTACAACCAAGATTACTCTACCCGGCAAAGATCTCATTCAGATTCGATGGAGAAATCAAAAGCTTTACAGACAAGCAAAAGATAAGAGAATTCAGCACCACAAAACCAGCTCTACAACAAATGCTAAAGGAACTTCTCTCAGTGGGAAACACAAAAGAAGAAAAGGACCTACAAAAACAAACCCCAAACAATTATGAAAATGGTAATAGGAACATACAAATTGATAATTACCTTAAATGTGAATGGGTTAAATGTTCCAACAAAAAGACACAGGCTCACTGAATGGATACAAAAACAAGACCCATATATATGCTGTCTACAAGAGACCCACTTCAGACCTAGGGACACATACAGACTGAAAGTGAGGGGATGGAAAAACATAATCCATGCAAATGAAAATCAAAAGAAAGCTGGAGTAGCAATACTCATATCAGATAAAATAGACTTTAAAATAAAGAATGTTACAAGAGACAAGGAAGGACACTACACAATGATCAAGGGATCAATCCAAGAAGAAGATATAACAATTATAAATATATATGCACCCAACATAGGAGCACCTCAATACATAAGGTAAATGCTAACAGCTATAAAAGAGGAAATCGACAGTAACACAATAATAGTGGGAGACTTTAACATCTCACTTACACCAAGGGACAGATCATCCAGACAGAATATAATAAGGAATCAAAAGCTTTAAATCACACAATAGACAAGGTAGACTTAATTGACATTTATAGGACAATCCATCCCAAAACAGCCGACTACACTTTCTTCTTAAGTGCACATGGAACATTCCCCAGGATAGATCACATCGTGGGTCACAAATCAAGCCTCGGTAAATTTAAGAAAACTGAAATCATATCAAGCATCTTTTCTGACCACAACGCTATAAGATTAGAAATCAATTACAGGATAAAAAACGTAAAAAACACAAACAAATGGAGGCTAAACAATACGTTACTAAATAACCAAGAGATGGCTGAGGAAATTAAAAAATACCTAGAGACAAATGACAACGAAAACACGATGATCCAAACCTTATGGGATGCAGCAAAAGCAGTTCTAAGAGGGAAATCTAGAGCAATACAATCCTACCTCAATAAACAAGAAAAATCTCCAATAAACAATCCAACCTTACACATAAAGGAAGTAGAGAAAGAAGACCAAACAAAACCAAAAGTTAGCAGAAGGAAAGAAATCATAAAGATTAGAGCAGAAATAAATGAGATAGAAACAAATAAAACAACAGTAAAGATCAATAAAACTAAAAACTGGTTCTTTGAAAAGATAAACAAAATTGGTAAACCTTTAGCCAGACTCAATAAGAAAAAGAGGGAGAGGACTCAAATCAATAAAATTAGAAATAAAAAAGAGAAGTTACAATGGACTTCACAGAAATACAAAGCATCATAAGAGACTACTACAGGCAACTCTATGCCAATAAAATGGATAACCTGGAAGAAAACACAACCTTCTGAGACTGAACCAGGAAGAAATAGAAAACATGAGCAGACCAATCGCAAATAATGAAATTGAAACTGTGATTAAAAATCTTCCAGCAAACAAAAGTCCAGGACCAGATGGCTTCACAGGTGAATTCTATCAAACATTTAGAGAAGAGCTAACACCCATCCTTCTCAAAGTCTTGCAAAAAATTGCAGAGGAAGGAACACTCCCAAACTCATTGTATGAGGCCACCATCACCCTGATACCAAAACCAGACAAAGATACTACAAAAACAGAAAATTACAGATCAGTATCACTGATGAATATAGATGTAAAAATCCTCAAGAGTACTAGCAAATGAATCCAATAACACATTAAAAGGATCATACACCGTGATCAAGTGGGATTTACCCCAGGGATGCAAGGGTTCTTCAATATATACAAATCAATCAATGAGATACACCATATTAACAAATTGAAGACTGAACACCATACGATCATCTCAATAGATGCAGAAAAAGCTTTTGACAAAATTCAACACCTATTTATGATAAAAACTCTCCAGAAAGTGGGCATAGAGGGAACCTACCTCAACATAATAAAGGCCATATATGACAAACCCACAGCAAGCATCATTCTCAATGTTGAAAAACTGAAAGCATTTCCTCGAAGATCAGCAACAAGGATGTCCACTCTCGCCACTATTATTCAACATCATTTTGGAAGTCCTAGCCACGGCAATCAGAGAAGAAAAAGATAGAAAAGGAATACAAATTGGAAAAGAAGAAGTAAAACTGTCACTGTTTGCAGATGACTTGATACTATACATAGATAATCCTAAAGATGCCATGAGAAAATTACTAGAGCTAATCAATGAATTTGGTAAAGTTGCAGGATACAAAATTAATGCACAGAAATCTCTTCCATTACTATCAGAAAGAAAATTAAGGGAACAATCATATTCACCACTGCAACAAAAAGTATAAAATACCTAGGAATAAACCTACCTAAGGAGGTAAAAGACCTGTACTCAGAAAAGTATTAGACACTGATGAAAGAAATCAAAGATGACACAAACAGATGAAGAGAAATACCATGTTCTTGGATTGGAAGAATCAATATTATGAAAATGACTATACTACCCAAAGCAACCTACAGATTCACTGTAATCCCTATCAAATTACCAGTGGCATTTTTTACAGAACTAGAACAAAAAATCTTAAAATTTGTATGGAGACACAAAAAACCCCAAATAGACAAAGCAATCTCGAGGGAAAAACACGGACCTGGAGGAATCAGACTCCCTGAATTCAGACTATATTACAAAGCTACAGTAATCAAAAGAATATGGTACTGGCACAAAAACAGAAATATAGATCAATGGAACAGGACAGAAAGCCCAGAGATAAACCCACGCACCTATGGTCAACTAATCTATGACAAAGGAGGCAAGGATATACAATGGAGAAGACAGTCTCTTCAATAAGTGGTGCTGGGAAAACTGGACAGCTACATGTAAAAGAATGAAATTAGAACACTCCCTAACACCATACACAAAAATAAACTCAAAGTGGATAAAAGACCTAAATGTAAGACTGGACACTATAAAAGTCTTAGAGGAAAACATAGGAAAAACACTCTTTGACATAAATCACAGTAAGATCTTTTTTGACCCACCTCCTAGAGTAATGGAAATAAAAATAAACAAATGGGACCTAATGAAACTTCAAAGCTTTTGCACAGCAAAGGAAGCTGTAAACAAGACGAAAAGACAGCCCTCAAAATGGGAGAAAATATTTGCAAACAAATCAACGGACAAAGGATTCACCTCCAAAATATATAAACAGCTCATGCAGCTCAATTAAAAAAACAAACAACCCAATCAAAAAATGGGCAGAAGACCTAAATAGACATTTCTCCAAAGAAGACATACAGATGGCCAAGAGGCACATGAAAAGCTGCTCAACATCACTAATTATTAGTGAAATGCACATCAAAACTACAATGAGGTATCACCTCATACTGGTTAGAATGGGCATCAGCAGAAAATCCACAAACAACAAATGCTGGAGATGGTGTGGAGAAAAGGGAACCCTCTTGCACTGTTGCTGGGAATGTAAATTGATACAGCCACTATGGAGAACAGCATGGAGGGTCCTTAAAAAACTAAAAATAGGGCTTCCCTGGTGGCGCAGTGGTTGAGAGTCTGCCTGCTGATGCAGGGGACACGGGTTCGTGCCCCGGTCCGGGAGGATCCCACATGCCATGGAGCGACTGGGCCTGTGAGCCATGGCCACTGACCCTGTGCGTCCGGAGCCTGTGCTCCACAACAGGAGAGGCCACAACAGTGAGAGGCCCGCGTATGGCAAACAAACAAACAAACAAAAAAGTAAAAATAGAATTACCATATAACCCAGCAATCCCACTACTGGACATATACCCAGAGAAAACCATAATTCAAAAAGACACATGTACCGCAATGTTCATTGCAGCACTATTTACAATAGCCAGGACATGGAAGCAACCTAAATGCCCATTGACAGATGAATGGATAAAGAAGATGTGGTACATATATACAATGGAATATTACTCAGCCATAAAAAGGAATGAAATTGGGTCATTTATAGAGACATGGATGGACCTAGAGACTAAGAGTGAAGTAAGTCAGAAAGAGAAAAACAAATATTGTATATTACTGCATATATGTGGAACCTAGGAAAATGGTACAGATGAACCAGTTTGCAAGGCAGAAACAGAGACACATATGTAGAGAACAAACATATGGACACCAAGGGGGGAAAGCAAGGTGTGGCGGGTGTGATGAATTGGGAGATTGGGATTGACATGTATACAATGATGTGTATAAAATAGATAACTAATAAGAACCTGCTGTATAAAAAAAATTAAAGTCAAAAAATATAAAACAACGTCATTCTTCTTGTGTAATTCTCTTGTTTTGAAAAATATAGTTATTTTCCCCAAGTTATTTACATTAATATGTAATGGAATTATTATTGCTGTTTTTCAATGAATAAAAATATTTTAAAATTTCTATTTTAATTTCTGACACAGTAAATTTTGAAAGGTATAACCACACAAACGTAAGCTCTATGGGGTCTTCAATTTTTAAGCATGTACAGAGGTCCTAAAACCAAAAAGTTAGAGAAGGACATTAGTCTGACAGTGATCATTATTATGAGGAAAATAGAGAGGGAGATAGTGACAGGTGACTCTTTAGAGAGGATGGCAAAAGAAAGCTTCTTTGAGGAGGAGATACTTGAGCAGAAATCTGAATGAAATAAGAGAGTAAGAGAGAGCCTTGCAAAAATTTGGGGCAGAGCAATCTAGGCATAAGGAATAAGAATGCAAAGGCCCTGAACTTGCTAGGTAAGTTCGAAGGCCACATGGAAACCGGTGTGGCCCTTGTCACAGCTCCTGTGCTGAGGGATGATACTGCACCCACTGCTGGTGCACAAGGGGGGTCCTTGGTGGCTTCCCTCATTGCCTACCCAGACCCTCCCTTCCCTACAATGTTACCCCTCTCCCCCCCACCAATCCCTTGTCCTTGCTTAGCCAGGGAGGTGCTCTTCTCTGTAGGAAGCGGGGTGGAGTCTCACATTTAATTCTTCTCCGACACTAGCTTTC
This sequence comes from Aethalodelphis obliquidens, assembly GCF_003676395.1. Lineage (NCBI taxonomy): Eukaryota > Metazoa > Chordata > Mammalia > Artiodactyla > Delphinidae > Aethalodelphis > Aethalodelphis obliquidens. The sequence goes on along the minus strand of NW_020837948.1, from coordinate 55,048,506 downwards.
CCTAGCACTCACTGGGCACTCCTGATTTCCCTAGAATAAATGGGGCTCTGGGGACACCAAAGGTTGACAGTGCCAGTTCTCAACCCAGCCGTGACTCTCTGGCGCCTCCATCAGCTGTCAGGTGGGTAGCAAGCAATTATTAATAAATGGTAAAAACAAAATGTGTTTGTAAATGATATACTTGCTTTTATAATTTAAAGCATAAGAGCCCGAAGCTCAGAGAATTAAATCGCATCCCAGCTCTTTCACTAACGGTACACTAAACACTCAGCAACTGTCATGGTAATACTGTAAGCATTGTCATCAATAACACATCACGCCCTCTCACCTACATTTCAATACACTTTCTTGAGGAGATGGGGTGGCATTATACAGAACGTGCACCTAAGCCTGGGCCTGCCCCCTGGAGTGGGATGTGGTACATATTAACATCAAATGACATGTATGCTGGTTCTAATCTATCGTTCTGCTGGTGCTATTAAATCCTGATTTATCACTGATTTTTTCAGATTCAAATATTGACTACTCAGACCAGACAGATTTTTGCCTCGTTTTGTTTTAAATTCATGGCAATAAACAGATACAAAGTAAACACAAAAACAAAACAAAAACCCTTCAAACTCACCATCTTTTCTTCTTAATTTATTATAAGCTACTTACTATTAAATAGTTTTCTCATAAGCTTTGACATTGTCCTGAATTTCATTTTTTTGTGTGTCTGTCCAGAGCCAATACCTTTGGAATTGTCCCTGCTGTTGCTTGATTTCACGATACCTTTCCATGCCCTCCTAAAAGAACCATGTGGAATATCTTAAATGTTAAATTAAAGTGGATTTATTTTGAAGGTGATAATATGTTCGCTATCTTGATTATGTGGTAACGGCTTCACAGGCATATACATATCAAAACTTATCAAATTGTATACTTGAAATACGTGTAGTTTATTGCATGTCAATTATACCTCAATAAAGCTGTTTAAAAATAAAAGTGAGTTTAAGTTTTCTATTTCGATTTTTATACTTTGCCTAGAAATAACTGGACACCTTCATTGGGATATATGTCAGATGCCCTTCATTTGCCCTCCAAATCCCCAATCTGCCTTCTGTCCTGTCTCCAGCCTGGGAAGTTGACCTACTGGGGCCAAATCAAAGGGCTCCTTTACCTTCTGGTTCTGACTGGGTTCAGACAATGGGGAGCCCAGACTGGGATTGGAAGGAGGGAAGAGGTGAGTGGCCCTGAGCTGTCAGGCTGTCCATATCCTGCAGGCCATCCCAAAGGTGGCCTTCTTTACAGGACTCTGTTTCTAGGTTCCGGTCACTCCTCTTTCCTTTCTTCCCCCTGGTCTAGTGGTAGTAACAGCTCCAGTGGGTTATACACTATGTCTTGTGTTTCCCCCACACATTCATACCTTTTCAAATAGTCCCTTTGCAAATAAACCCTCCCTAAATTATGCTAATTTGAATGTGCCATCTTTTCCCAGCTGGGATCCTGAATAATAAGGATGTTACAAAACCCAAGCTGGGAAAGGGAAACATTGCTCTCTAAATATACACACGCACACACACACACACCCCTCACATAACAGAAGGATTCTGTCCACGGTTAACGCTAGAAGTTTACTCAATAGAAAATTAATCCCGGGTTCAAAAAACTTCATAATATATACTAATTGGCAACAGCAGAGGATAAAGAAGGATAATATTTTATGGAGTTCAAAAGACCCAGTGGAAATAAATGTTATGCGCAAATTTCTTTAAACGGAAAGGTCATCCATCACATGCAGAGAATGACCTCCGATCACTCTAAAGCCCTGCCAAGGGATGCTGTGCGATTCACTTTTCCGAGGCCACATGGGCACCACACCGGGTGGTCAGCTGAAGCCTGCCTCTATTACCTGCAATCACACAGCGTAGGGAACATTCTTCTCAGTTCCTGAGAATGTATTCGACAGGACATTTTCATGGCATTACTGGGGGAGGGGAAGCCAAAGTCTGGATGCTGGCCAAAAACATGTTTTTGGTCTGTTCAAACACTCTTTGAAGCAAGGAAACTGTAGTGTGTAGAGAAGCAGTAAACAGGCGAATGAATGCAGAGCTGGTTGCAACCCAGCACTTGAGTTTAGCACAGAACTGGAGAGCCACACCATGCTTCATGGGAAAGGATGACAAGACACCAAGAAGAATCAAAAGAAAAAATAAGCGTCGCTTTGGCAACCCAACAGCATTTACAACAATTTCATTCCAACACCCATCTTCAGTGTTTGGAGAGTAGGTGTTGAATGGAGAGGTTCTATAGATAATATATGAAAGTCCAAAGGGGTTACTCTCTTTCTTCCACATGTAGCTATCTCTTCTTCACTAAACCAAATCTTTGAAAAACAGCTTCTCCTAAGATTTTACTTGACTGTCAAGGATTCCCTCCACAAAGGCAAAGGGTCTACAAATTCAGTAAAGGACCTGGCTTGTCTCTGAGTTCTTTCTATGAGATAACTGATGAGAAATCCTTGTTTACATGGTTTGTTGCATGTAAAAATTTATTTGATCCTGTAAGTCATTCTGTCCCCTGTAGACCTGGAATATACTATCAGAGTGGTCTCATGAGCATAAAAGAAAAAAACCACTCTCCTGAAGGGGGGAGGAGGAAGATGGTTCCCACATCAGAACCTCTTTATTTCAGCTACACTTACAATAAACTCTCCCAGGGGCCAGGTGACCCACTGCTACATACATGGCAATGGATGCTATTTCTCTCCAAACCTCAATAGCGTTGAGATAACTTCCAGATGAACAGAGGAAGATTCTATCCTGTCAGTCTGACCTGTGCAAGATGAACTCATTGCAACCATGTATTTGTGCAATACCTCCTCCTGCAATACTTGAAAAACCAGAAAAACAGGCAGCTCTACTATTCCACTTTATATACCAGAGAGCCTAGAGGGAAGCTTCATGACCAGAACACAATCACAGAACAGGCTGGTGGCTGGCCAGGAGTTCGGAACTGCCAGCCTGGGCCTGGGCCAGAACACTACAGGTTTTAACCATGGTCAAGTACCACTCAGGCCACCTTAGGGTTTATCCCTGGAGATGCCTCACAGAACAAATGGATAGTGGAGAATCTGCTCACTTCCCCCCAAGCCTTCTAAAAAGCCATCAGCTGCCCATGCTGCTGAAGCCAAGAGCTACAGAACACACATTATGTGTGTTAGGGGCCGGGCTCTGCCATCTGGCCTGGTCCTTCAGAACTCAGGCTGCAGAGCTGGCTGGTATCACTAGCAGTTTTAAAGGTCTATTTATTTTGGTGTTGATTAGCAAAGAGTGTAAATCTGACTGAACCACAAAGGGATGTTGTTTGTAAAAGGAATAAACAAGGCAAAAACTGTTTTACTGCCTTTCTCTGTTTAAATTATAAATCCAACCCAAAGCCCAAAATGAGAAGGAAGGAAAATATGGAGGAAAAAGACTTTTTAGAAAAGTGATATGCTTAAGGGAACAAAAACAGAGTTACCAGACAGTAACAGCTTATGCTCAAAGTGATTCTTGGAATAATAAACCTCAAATGTCAATCAACCAAAAATTCCCATAAGTCAATGGGTCATATTCCACTCAACCCCAAACTTATTTCCTTATTTCCTCTTTTCCAGTTACTTGGGAAGTAAAAAGGTAAAGATCAGATTTTTTTTTTTCAGTATCTTCAACACTTGCAGACTAAGGCCTCCAGCTGCCCCTTTCGTTTTGGGAAAATGCTCCTGGGCTCTGGCTAGGCTTAGGAAGGACACTTGGCTTCAGCAAAACAGAAGACCCATCACAGCGAGTCATCCCCAGGGCTCTCTGCGTTAAAACCCTGATGTGTTTTAGCAGGTGGCCGTCTTGCTTATCAGTATGGAGCTGATGCATCCTTTACTTCTCCTCTTAAATGAGCACAGGGATAAAGACTAGCAAGTTCTTTATCTTTGGAGGCACCTATGGCCTCTGGACTACATGCTCCTCTTATCACTCACGCCTTGGATGCCTTTGCCAGCAAGTCGTATGAACACTCCTAATGACTACATCTTTCCCCAAGACTCGTCCCTTTCTTCCAACTCTTGACTCCTCTTTGCCCCACTTCTAATCTTAGAGTCCAGGGAAAGGTAACCAGGGACAAGAGACACTGAGAGGCAAGCACTTGGAGGGCAGGCAGGATACTGAAGACAGGATACTGAGAAAAAGCAGCAGGGAGGTGAGGGCAACCCCAGGCAGAACGGCTTCCTCTTTCACGCCACAGTATGCAATGCCCTATTCTCCCTGCAGCCGTGGGTTTTCCCTGCTCACATTCTTCAAGCAAACTTGAAGCAAAAGCCAAAAATTACCCACAATGCTCCCGCACAGCCTCCTTCCTAGATTGCCTGTTCAAGGTTCTGCTTCAGGTGTGAGTGAAAAGGCGTGAAAGTGTCTTGTCCGTTTGTCAATGTGATTAAGAGAAATGTGGCGTGGGTCCCTTAAGAATGAAATCTTGGCGTCATCTTTCATTGCTTCTATCCTCTGCCAAGGTTTCAGAGTTCTGGTGGAGTGGCCCCCTCAGGTCCCAAGGTAAGAATGTTCCCAGGTGAGGACCAAAGTTACTTTACTCTTTTTTTTTCCCAGAAGGAAGTGTTTCTACTAAGGCCTACCAGTTTTGTTACCCTTTCACCTTTTTAATTTCTTAAAAAGGAAGCCAGGGTGTTAGAAATGACCTGTCAACCCTAAGCAGTTAAGACAGTGAGCTCTTTCAGGAAACGCACAGGTGTTAAAACACTTAGCACGTTCATTCATTTACTTGCTCAACACCAGGTGCTTCTCCAGGTCAGAGACAAGTGAGGCAATGTCATGGAGAAGCCGGACCTGAGAACAGACAACCACGCTTAAAACGTGAACTAGGAGTGCAGAGTTGTAATGAACATTTTGTGCTGAATAAAGTCAATTTGTAAGAATAAGGAAATTCAGTATTTTCAAGTCTTTTGTTTGAACTAAAAGGGGTATAAAAATTCTATTAGAAAAGCTGAAGTATTTTTATTATTCTCCCACTCTTATAAACATCTTTATTATATGTGTTTTTTGTTTTTATTTTTTTGGTACCTCAGGTGGGACACGAACTCACAATCCCTGGCTTAGGATGTGTGTGTTTTTTATTGAAATATATTTGATGTAAAACATTGTATAAATTTAAGGTGTAACACATGTTAATTTGATACATTTATACATTATGATAGGATTGCCATTGTAGTGATAATTAGCACTTCTATCATATTTTATAATTATCCTTTCTTTTACAGGTTGGAATCATTAAGTTCCAGTTTCCTAGCAAGTTCAATGGTTATAATAACAATATTATTGTCTGTATTCACTATGCTGTGCATTAGATCTCTAAGTCTTATTTGCTATGTGTTGCAAGTTGGTACTCTTACACAACTGTCCTAACTCTGTCCTAACAAAGACAATGTAGTACTGGCATAGGATAAACATAAGGACACAAATACAAATCATATATCTGAAAAGGGTTTAGTATCCAGAATATATAAAGTGTTGGCAAGGAGGTGAGGAAATTAGAACCCACATACATTGTTGATGGGAATGCAAAATGGTACAGCTGCTATGGAAACAGTTTGGCAGTCCCTCAAAAAGTTAAACATAGAGTTGCCATATGATCTAGCATTCTACTCCTAAGTCTATACCCTAGAAAACAGAAAAAAATATATATGTTCATACAAAACTTCTACATGGATGTTCACAGTGGCATTATTCATAATAGACAAAAAGTGGAACAATCCAATGTCCATCGACTGATGAACGGATAAATAAAATGTTGGTGTATTCACACGATGGGATATTATTCAGCCATGAAAAGGAATAATACATATTACAACATGGATGAAAGGACATCTATTGTATGAGTCCATTTTATATGAAATGTCCAAAATAGGCAAATCCACAGAGATAGAAAGTAGATCAGTGGCTGCCAGGAACTAAGGCAAGAGGAGAAAGGGGAGGAATTGCTAATGGGTTTCATCTGGGGTGATGGAAATGTTCTGAAACTAGACAGTGGTGACGGTTGCACCACCTTGTGGCTATATGAAAAACCAATGACTTATATATTTAAAATGATTAATCTTATGGCATGTGAAATATAACTTAAAAATACATATATAGGGAAATAAGCATATCATATATTGCTGGTAAGAATGTAGATTGATACAATCTACTGAAGTATAATTTTGCAATATTTATCCAAATTACAAATGCCTCTACACTTAAACCCAGAAAATTCCTCTTTTAAGAATTTACCCTACATATATATTCAAACATGTGCAAAATGACATAGGTACAAGGTATTGACTTCAGCATTCTCTGATATATCAAAAGGCTGGAAACAACCTGCATGTCCATCATTATGTGACTAGTTAAATAAATTATGATATATCCATCTACCAAAATATTATATAGCCATAAAAACTAATGAGGATGCTCTTTATATAACAATATGAAATTATTTCAAATGTTAAGTTAAAAAAAATGAGGTACAAAACATTGTGAAGAGTATGCTATCATTCTGATCATTTTGGAATTTGTAGAAATAGGGAATCACTATGCTGTATACTAGGAACTAACATAGTGTTATAGGTCAGTTATACTCCAACAAACAAACATACACAGAAATAGAGATCAGACTCGTGGTTAGCAGAGGTGGGGGGGAGGATAGATTGGATGAAGGTAGTCAAAAGGTACAAACTTCCAGTTATAAGATAAATAAATACTAAGGAAGTAATGTACAACATGATAAATACAATTAACACGGCTGCATGTTATATATGAGAGTTGTTAAAAGAGTGAACCCTAAGTGTTCTCATCACAGGAAAAATTTTTTTCTTTTCTTTTTTATGAGATGATGGATGTTCACTAAACTTACCGTGGTAATCATTTCATGGTGCACGTTCATCAAGTCATTATGCTGTACACCTTAAACTTACACAGTGCTGTATGTCAATTACATTTCATTGAAATTGAAAAAAAAAAGAACCCCCCCAAAAAAGAGTATGCTACCATTCAAATCAAAGGAGAGGGAGGAATATCTACATATATATTTGCTTGTATATGCATAAAATACTTTTGGAAGGATATATACAATTTACATAGTGTTGTTTGCCTCCAAAGATAGGTAACTGTATGCCTAAGGAACAGAATGTGTGTGTGTGTGTGTGTGTGTGTGTGTGTGTGTGTGCGCGCGCGCGCGCGTACACCTGTGTATAGGGAGAGATTTTGAAACTTTTGAGTTTTTAAACCATGTGAATGGATTTCCTATTCAAAATGTAAATAAAATATAGATTTTATAAAATATTTTTAAAATAATGAATGAGTCATAATGCTGTGGGAAGAAAACTAACTTAAGTATATTGAGGCCTGAATTTTAGTTCCTGGATTACCAGTAACTACTTAGTTCATCTGCTGATCAATCTCCCTCTCCCCTCCATCTAAACTCTATGAATTCTTCACCAAAGTATGCAAGTTTTAAAAGGTTCAACTGTGAGGATTCGGAACAATTAAACGTCTCAATATAAAAGGTTTAATTCACGTTCCTTTTTAAACAAGTGCCTAGCCGCGCAGCAAGCAGCTCCCGCAACTTGTAAGGCAGTGTTGGGCAAGATTAATCTCTCTTTCTACCAGTAGATGGAGACAGTGGGTAGATAATGTGCTTTTGCCAAGTTAGAAACTTGCTCTAGTGGACACAGGAGCCATAGAGTCAAAAAAATGTACAGCTAGAAAGAGCCTTAGAGTTCAGCCCAACTCCCGTAATTTACAGACATGGAAAATGATGTCCTTCAAGGTCAGAGTCTGAAGGCTGACATGGCAAAGACTGAAATCCACATCTCACAACTCTTAACTGGTCCTCTTCACTAAATACTCTTATAAGCTAAAAACCTAAAATTCAGCATTTATTGGGAATACAAAATTCAATCAGTCAAAACTTGTTTATCACTTTGCACTTTTCTAATCTAAAGTTAGATGATTAAGGAAGGTGACACCTCTATTAAAGCATGATTGTTAGGTTCGCAGATATGACTATTAAGCAGTTCTTTCAAGTACCTAATTTTGAAATAGTCAACAAATTTCCTCATTTTATTGTCTAAAATTATGCACAACACATGACTCATTTTGAAATGAAACCTCTCTCCCCATTTTCACTTTACATTTAACATAAGGAATTCCTAACTTGAAATCTAATGGGTTAATTTTTTTCATCGAGATGTTTAGGAATGACCTATATGTCAAAAAATAAGAGAGATTAGTTAGTAAATATGAAGCAGCTCTTGCGATGATGTTTTTAATAATTCTGAGTAGGCGATGTAGTGTAGTGGTTATAGAACTACTGCCTGGTTCAAATCCTGATTCACAACTTACCAGCCCTGTGACCCTGGGCAACTTTCTTAACCCCTTCCTCAGTTTCTTTGTTATCAGATAGGGATGATAATAGTAGTACCTACTTCATCGGGGTGCTGTAAGAGTTAAATTAACTAATACATGTAAAATGCTTAGAATGGTACCAGAATATAGTATCTGAGGCTAGTGAGGCTCCTTCGCTCTCCCAGAAATACTGACTCTTTTAAAAGAGGATGGTTGCTAACCAAAGGTAATTTCTAATTGAGTCTCTTGAACTCAAACAGAACAGGGGAGAAAAGCCAAGCAAAATGTTTGGGGAGGCTAGCTTGCTACACTGATTGGCCTCTAAACACTTTTGGATAAGCAGCCTCTACCTTCACTTCTTAACCTCAGGGTACTCTAAATACTCATTTTTTTGTTTTGTTTTGTTTCTTCCCAGGATGGAATGTTGGTGACTGATCAGGGAGGATGTTCAGAGGCAAAAGCAGTCTGAACAAGTTTTTTAAGTGTGGTATTTGTTTTCCTTTTCAAGACTGTTGGAAGGGAGGAAGTTGGAGAAATGAATGGCCCTCCCATTCTTCTGCAATTTGAGTTCAGTTCTCTTACTTCAGATCAAATGCAGAACCATTTGGGCAGACCCTGTCTTCCCTCCTTTCCCTTCTTTATTCAGACGCTCTTGTACTCCTACAAAGTGTCCAGTGTGACATTTGCATCAGAGCAGAGATTCCTGATTCCACGTAGCAGCCAGTTAGAATTGCGGAAAGTACTTAGGGCTGATGGTGAAGGGAACCATCCTTTACCTCCACTGCAAACCTTGACTTACTTTTCACTCCGTAGTAAAACTCTATCATTTCTGTTTCTAAAAGTCTTCAGACCACTGTGCTAATCTTTATTGCAAGTGAACCCTCCCTTCCCTTGATCTCAGGACAACATGAGGCTAGGGTTGATCTGAAAGGCTACATGAACACAGATTTGGGAGGGCAAGGTTCAGGCACATCCCTGTGACTTTCACAGTAAGGGCCCAAAGTATGGCTGTTGAACAAACAGTGCATACAAACTACCTGTTTATTGTATATTTAACATGGTCATAATCACAAAATGTCAATCTTATTCAGATTAAGAAAAAAGAAGAGTCCAATTTTAGAGGCCTGAGATGACTAGTGGATGCAGGAAAGGCACAAAACCCAGTTTTACCACTTTCTAGCTGTGTGATACTGCCAACTAAAAACTGGCACTTGTCATCTGACTCTACAAGGACTAAGTCACTGGCCACTACAGCCGCTGACCTTCAACCCCCCCCTCCGAGAGGAGTTCAGGGTGGAGATCAGGAGCAAGGCACTCTGTGCTCTAGGAAAAACTGGCAGGACGGGCCTTCAGATAGTTAGATATTTTCAGGAGAAGGTTTTATCAGCCCAATTCTTGCACCTCCTCATATCTAGAAAAGCACTAAAATCATTAACAGTGACATCTGCTCCTCGTGACTCGCAGCAGGCCTCCGCGAAAACGTGTACTTGACCGTACGCACCCCCTTCACTAAAGTCATATGTAACACTGACCTTTCCCCCCACCTCTTTGGAGCAGTTTCTCAGAGCTATCTGAAATGCTGTCTCCCAGGCTATAGCCCTCACCTTGCTCCAAATAAAATTTCATTCACAACTCTTACACTGTGCACTTTTTTCAATTAATAATTCTTAACATGTCATTGAACCTCTACAGGTTTACTGCCTAATGTGTAAAAGGGGATTAAAAATAACAGCTAGCTCACAGGCTGTTTCAAGAATTAACTTTAAAAACAGTAAAGCACTATGCAAATGTTCTTGATATTCTTCGTTATCTAATGTATGCGTGCTCTCTACAAATATACTTTACTCTGTTAACTACAGAGAAGTTTTAAAAGAGATAATGAAGATGCTCAGAGGAGTTCAATACAGGTTACATCTGAACGGAAAGTCAGCAGCCCAAGAAAAATCAACTTGGTTTTCACTGCAGGGCTGCTGAGAACTTGGAAAAATAAATCTTTGGTCGGGCAGTCCTAACCTATGACCGCTGGGTTTACAGAAACCAAAAGCGCACCCACTGCGAGCTCTCCTTCGTTTTAACGCTCCTCCCCACCCAGCTTTCCTGGCTCCCCATCTCTCTCTGCTTCACTCCTGGATGCCCCGCCTGCTCGCTCTCCATCCTCCCACTTCAAGACCGCTCGGCAAAGTCCATTCGGACCTTCAGCCTACTGAGTCGCAGTGCCCCGCATCTGGCATTGCCCAGAAACCCCTTCACCCCGACCTTTTGAAAACGTAAGACAGAAACACCACCCGGCGAGGTGGGGCGCCGGGGGAAGAGCGGCGCCCTGGAGCCGGGCATGCGCAGAGGCCGCCGCGGGCTGCGGGCCTGAGCGAAGCAAGTACAGCGCTGCTAGGGCCAGAAGCCGTCTCTTTGGGACCCGGTTCGGGGAACCGATCCCGACTGGTCAGCACCCGCCCAGGGCTCGGGGCCCATTTCTAAGAGGCTCGCGGGCCGGCCGCGGGCCGCCGGGGGCGCTGCGTACCTGGTAGCGGCCGGTGAGCAGCTGGCTCCGCGACGGCGTGCACAGCGGCTGCGTGTAGTAGTTGTCTAGCAGCACCCCGGCGGCCGCCAGCGCGTCCAGGTGTGGTGTGCGGATTTCCGAGCCGTGGAAGCCCACGTCGTTCCAGCCCAGGTCGTCCGCCAGCACGAAGACGAGGTGGGGCGGCCGGCCAGCCCCGGCGCCTGAGGCCGGCGGCGGCGGCAGCAGCAGCAGCAGCAGCGGAAGGACGGCGGGAAGGAGCGGCCTCCGCGGCCCGGGGCCTCGGGGCAGGCTCGCCGCGCTGCGCGGGCCCATCCTGCGCCGCCCGCGGTGCCCGCGCCTGTGGCGCCCCCGGGCCCCGGGCACTGCTTATAGAATCAGGAACTGGGCGGCCGGGGCCTGCCCCGCCCCAGCACGGGATTTCACCCCTAGCAGGCCGCAGGCAGGAGAGGCCCGGCGCCAGAGCCTCCGCCGCCTCTGACCCGGGCCGGGGCCGGTGTGGTGGGGGAGGAGCCAGAGAAGAACTCGGGCAGCCCTTGCTGCCGTGCTCCGTTGATGCTTGATAGGAGCTAAGATCTCTTATCTTTCCACCGAAGAGCTTTGCCTCGTGGCATCGTAAAAGAGGAGCAGATTTGTTCTTTGTACTAACTCTTCACAGCTTACAAAGCATATTTCACAGCCCTCATCTCTTTAAACCTCGGAGCAACCCTGGCAGCTAGGAATCACAATTATTGCCTTTTTTCTTTTTTTTCCAGAATAAACAAGCTTGTGTAGTTGGTGGAGCCTAACCCAAACCCAGTTCCGACTCCAGATCTTGAGCTACGAGGTTTTAAAGGTCGTGAAAGAATCATTTCTAGCAGAATTATTTCTAGCAAAAGAACCCAGCCTCGTGCAGGTGCGGGGACGATGAAGAGGCAAAGGTCTGGGTGATGTTTCCGATTCATTTAAGAATAGCGTACGCCTGTGAAGCCATTTCCTCCTCACTAGCAAAAAGGGGTCAAATACACACTCCGACTGCACGGTGCCCTTTTGAAGGTGCAGTTTTACTTAGGTTGCCCTGGCTCTTGATTGGCGTGCTGTGTGGCCATTGAGTAGCTTATTAGTTTGTCCGGTTCATGAGCCCTTTAAGAGCTGGCTCCCCCAGAATCAAATAGTGAACCAAAGAAGTATAGTATCTAATTTGCCTGAAATAACCTGTGGATGGAAGGAAAAATTCCCTTAGCCACATGCTCATTGAATTGAAGTTAGCCTTATGACCAGTATATTCCCATTGTCATCAAGACTCTGCCTACTCTGTGTCTGGAGATACACAATAACTGTTAACAGTAGTAGGGGAAGAAGTTTTGCACAGCATCCTTTCAAGTTATCTGCATCTGATTCCATGGGAATCGTTTTACAACTTTATAGACTGTAGATAACCGGTAGCGATGGAAACTAATTCTTGTTTATACAGATGCAAATGAATTCTATCCAGTGGAATGGCATCCTCACCACCTCCGGAAAAAAGTTTTGCCTCCACTTACACATTTACTTAATATTCCTGATCTGGTCCTTGGATTGTCCTTTGAACTGGTGTTAACACCTTACCCATTTTCTCATTAATGTTAAATAAAATCTTTAACATGTATTCATTTTTATATATGTATTAGGGTCACGATTTAATCTTTTTTTGAAAATTATTCTTTAATATGTGGAATGTTTCCCTCTTACATACATAGAATTTTTTTTTTTCTTTGTATGAAGTAGATTAGTTTATGTTACATCCACTTTTCACCACTGGTGGAATCAATGAAATTTAACAGGAAAAAAATTTTTAATTTAGCATTAAAGTAAAAAGAAAAATTTTGAAGCGCTGTTTGACTCTCATTAGGTTAAGTCTTGAAAATTCCATTTAAAGACCCTGTAGGAGATCTTATAGGGCTGAGAATTTTCCACGGTGGCACTTGTACGCCCCTCTCTCCGTAACTGTTCCTCTCTAGGCTTCCTGATAGAAATCAAACTGCTGGAACAATGGCTGCTAATCTGCAGGAACAATTCCTCCTTTGACCAACTGCTCCAGAAACTACTAAACTTTCACTGAGCCTTCCCATGTCCTGAATTTTCAAATAAAAGCTTATGCAAATAGTGCTCTGGAAATGTGCACATCAGCTAATTAATAAGCTAATTAATTCTATTTTTTATCTATGTATTGAACACCCATGATGTGCGTACTGGCTAGTTATTGTAAAATCTCTGAAATGGAGTTAGTCTGTTGTTTCCTTATGGGCTTGAGCAGAAATACTGCAAAAACGATGTTGTCTTCTCAATGCTTCATATTAAGAGGCACATGTTGATTTGCTTTAGTATTTGATAACTTTGTTAAGGCCACCATTTCTCCCTGTAAAGTTACTATTTTCCCCTTGTAATTAATCATTATTTTATGGGGAGATACTCTGAGAATATGTATGTATTCTGTTATTCCTAAAACTTTTGCTTATTGGTTTTAGCACTTGCTAAAACTAATGCTTCTTGCTTCAATCAATATTAGGATGATTGCCAAATGGTGATTTTCTAATTCTATCATTCTTTCTATAATTTATCAGTTGTCTTTCTACTGTAAGGAAGAACTTTGCATTCTTCCCCATTTGTTTATTTATTTGTATCACTCTGAACTCATAGATTATTATTTTAATCAGTATGCTATAATACTTTATTTCAGTGCTCAACTTTTCTCTGATTTGGCCAGTGGGAGCCCCTTCAGTCTGGCTCTTGTATCCTTTTGGCATGTCCTCTTTAATCTTTGAGTACTCCCTCACTTCTTTTTTTTTTTTTTTTTTTTTTTGCGGTACGCGGGCCTCTCACTGTTGTGGCCTCTCCCGCTGTGGAGCACAGGCTCCGGACGCGCGGGCTCAGCGGCCATGGCTCATGGGCCCAGCCGCTCCGCGGCATGTGGAATCTTCCCGGACTGCGGCACGAACCCGTGTCCCGTGCATCGGCAGGCAGACTCTCAACCACTGCACCACCAGGGAAGCCCATCCCCTCACTTTTTGATACAACAAGATATTCTAGATTCATCTTGTACTTTTCCTTCCCTAACCCTGGAATCAGCCATTTCTTGAAGGAACCCCAATTCCTTTTAGTGGAGGATGGCTTCTAGAAACCAAGATCTGTGCTATAGGTGTACTCATTGTTACTGGGCTGTCACTGCTTGTAGGACCTCCCACTAAAGATGGAAACTAGGACTTCCCTGGTGGCTCAGTGGTTAAGAATCTGCCTGCCAATGCAAGGGACATGGGTTCAGGCCCTGGTCTGGGATGATCCCACATGCCGCGGAGCAACTAAGCCCATGCACCACAACTACTGAGCCTGCGTGCCACAACTACTGAAGCCCGCACACCCAGAGCCCATGCTCCGCAACAAGAGAAGCCACTGCAATGAGAAGCCCACGCACCGCAACAAAGAGTAGCCCCCGCTCACCGCAACTAGAGAAAGCTCACACGCAGCACTGAAGACCCAACACAGCCAAAGATAAATAAATATATATATATTAAAAAAAAGATGGAAACTAGATATATGTGTACACATATACATTATTTATATATATAAACACACATATTATATAGATACATATGTATAGATATAAAACGATGAGTTCATAGTGAACACCTCCAATTCTATTTTCCCCTCTTCCATATGTGTATGGGTTGTATCAATTTTCACTATCACCAGCCATTAAAAAATACTATGCTTTTTAATTTTTGCCAATCTGATAAGAGAAATGGTATTTCAGTATAGTTTTTGTTTGTTTTTCTTTTTGTATTTCTCTTATTATGAGTAAGGTTAAACATCTTTTCATATGTTGAAGGGACATTTTTACATCATTTTTCTGAATTGTCCATGTCATTCTCAATTGGGTTTTTGGTCATTTTCCCCTCAGTTTTAAGAGTTCTTTCTATATTCGATATATCACCTCTTTGTGATTTATATCACAAATATTTTCTCCCAGTTTGTCAATTGTCAAATATTTTGTTATAGTGTTTTTTGACATGCCAAAGGTTTTTTTTGTTTGTTTTTTTGGTTTTTTTGCGGTACGCGGGCCTGTCACTGTTGTGGCCTCTCCCGTTGCGGAGCACAGGCTCCGGACGCGCAGGCTCAGCGGCCATGACTCACGAGCCTAGCCGCTCCATGACATGTGGGATCTTCCCGGACCGGGGCATGAACCCGTGTCTCCTGCATCGGCAGGCGGACTCTCAACCACTGCGCCACTAGGGAAGCCCCAAAGTTATTTTTTATGTAAGCAAGTTTATCAATATTTTCTTGTTGTACTGCATATGGATTTGAGTTAGACTTTCCTTACACTAATGTTTAAGTCAAATTCACCCATATTTTTCTTTCTAGTACTTGTATGGTTTCGGTTTTTACATTTAAATCCCTGATCTATTGGCATTTATTTTTGTGTATGATGTGAGATAGGGATCTAATTTTATCTTTTTCCAAATGGTTACTCAGTTATCCCACCTCCACTCATAAAGAAGTCCATCATTGCCCCAGTGATATGAGATGCCACCTTTATCATATGCTTAATTTCCATATATACTTGGGTCTATTTCTGGGCTCTTTATTCTATTCTATTCCACTGGCCTACCTGTTGACTCATGGACTCAGTACCACACCATTTCAGTTACAGAGGCTTTACAGTGTTTTAATGAGTGATAGGGACAGTGACTCCTCAGAGCTTTTAATTTTTAATATTTTCCTAACTATTCCTGCATGTTTTAATATAAACTTTAATATAAACACGTCCAGTTCCACAAAAATGTTTATTGGTATTTTTATTGGAATTGCATTAAATTTATAAACTAAGGGACAACTGAAATCTTTATGATATGAAGTTCCATATCTAAAATGAAAGGGTATCTTTCATTTATTAAGGTCTACTTTTGTGTTTTTTAGAAGTGTTTTAAAGTTTTCCTCATATCAGTTTTATACTTTTTTAAAAAATATATCTTTATTGGAGTATAATTGCTTTACAATGGTGTGTTAGTTTCTGCTTTATAACAAAGTGAACCAGCTACACATATACATATATCCCCATATCTCCTCCCTCTTGCGTCTCCCTCCCACCCTCCCTATCCCACCCCTCTAGGTGGACACAAAGCAACAAGCTGATCTCCCTGTGCTATGCAGCTGCTTCTCACTAGCTATCTATTTTACATTTGGTAGTTTATATATGTTCATGCCACTCTCTCACTTTGTCCCAGCTTACACTTCCCCCTTCCCGTGTCCTCAAGTCCATTCTCTACGTCTGCGTGTTTATTCCTGTCCTGCCCCTAGGTTCTTCAGAACCATTTTTTTAAAATTCCATATATATGTGTTAGCATACGGTATTTATTTTTCTCTGTCTTACTTCACTCTGTATGACAGTCTCTAGGTCCATCCACTTCACTACAAATAACTCAATTTTGTTCCTTTTTATGGCTGAGTAATGTTCCATTGTGTGTGTGTATATATATATATATATATATATATATATACCACATCTTCTTTATCCATTCATCTGTCGATGGACACTTAGGTTGCTTCCATGTCCTGGCTATTGTAAATAGAGCTGCAATGAAAAAAGTGGTACATGACTCTTTTTGAATTATGGTTTTCTTAGGGTATATGTCCAGTAGTGGGATTGCTGGGTCATACGGTAGTTCTATTTTTAGTTTTTTAAGGAACTTCCATACTGTTCTCCATAGTGGCTGTATCAATTTACATTCCCACCAACAGTGCAAAAGGGTTCCCTTTTCTCCACACCCTCTCCAGCATTTATTATTTTTTTAAAGTACTGAGTTTTTTTAAAAATTATTAGAACTTTTAAAACCCACAATCATAATTATCTTGTGTCTTTGGAGAAGAGGAAAAAAACGGCAGATTATTTTTTCTTGAATTTTTGAATTTTATTTATTTATTTTTACAGCAGGTTCTTATTAGTCATCAATTTTATACACATCAGTGTATACATGTCAATCCTAATCGCCCAATTCATCACACCACCACCACCACCACCCGCTTCGGCTTTCCCCCCTTGGTGTCCATATGTTTGTTCTCTACACCTGTGTCTCAATTTCTGCCCTGCAAACCAGTTCATCTGTACCATTTTTCTAGGTTCCACATATATGCGTTAATATACAGTATTTGTTTTTCTCTTTCTGAATTACATCACTCTGTATGACAGTCTGTAGATCCATCCACGTCTCAACAAATGACCCAATTTCGTTCCTTTTTATGGCTGAGTAATATTCCATTGTGTATATGTACCACATCTTCTTTATCCATTCATCTATCGATGGGCATTTAGGTTGCTTCCATGACCTGGCTATTGTAAATAGTGCTGCAATGAACATTGGGGTGCATGTATCTGTTTGAATTGTGGTTTTCTCTGGGTATATGCCCAGTAGCGCGATTGCTGGATCATATGGCAATTCTATTTTTAGTTTTTTAAGGAACCTCCATACTGTTCTCCATAATGGCTGTATCAATTTACATTCCCACAAAGAGTGCAAGAGGGTTCCCTTTTCTCCACACCCTCTCCAGCATTTGTTGTTTATAGATTTCCTGATGATGCCCATCTAACTGGTGTTAGGTGATACCTCACTGTAGTTTTGATTTGCATTTCTCTAATAATGAGTGATGTCGAGCAGCTTTTCATGTGCTTCTTGGCCATCTGTGTGTCTTCTTTAGAGAAATGTCTATTTAGGTCTTCTGCCCATTTTTGGATTCGGTTGTTTGTTTTTTTCATATTGAGCTGCATGAGCTGTTTATATATTTTGTAGATTAATCCTTTGTCCATTGATTCATTTGCAAATATTTTCTCCCATTCTGAGGGTTGTCTTTTCGTCTTGTTTATGGTTTCCTTTGCTGTGCAAAAGCTTTGAAGTTTCATTAGGTCCCATTTGTTTGTTTTTATTTCCATTACTCTAGGAGGTGGATCAAAAAACATCTTGGGGTGATTTATGTCAAAGAGTGTTCTTCCTATACTTTCCTCTAAGAATTTTATAGTGTCCAGTCTTACATTTAGGTCTCTAATCCATTTTGAGTTTATTTTTGTGTATGGTATTAGGGAGTGTTCTAATTTCATTCTTTTACATGTAGCTTTCCAGTTTTCCCAGCACCACTTACTGAAGAGACTATCTTTTCTCCATTGTATATCCTTACTTCCTTTGTCATAGATTAGTTGACCATAGGTGTGTGGGTTTATCTCTGGGCTTTCTATCTTGTTCCATTGATCTCTGTTTCTGTTTTTGCGCCAGTACCATATTGTCTTGACTACTGTAGCTTTATAGTATAGTCTGAATTCAGGGAGTCTGATTCCTCCAGCTCTGTTTTTTCCCCTCAAGACTGCTTTGGCTATTCGGGGTCTTTGTGTCTCCATACGAATTTTAAGATTTTTTGTTCTAGTTCCGTAAAAAATGCCATTGGTAATTTGATAGGGATTGCATTGAATCTGTAGATTGCTTTGGGTAGTAGAGTCATTTTCACAATATTGATTCTTCCAATCCAAGAATATGGTATATCTCTCCATCTGTTGGTATCATCTCTAATTTCTTTCATCAGTGTCTTATAGTTTTCTGCATACAGGTCTTTTGTCTCCTTGGGTTGGTTTATTCCTAGGTATTTTATTCTTTTTGTTGCAATGGTAAATGGGAGTGTTTCCATAATTTCTCTTTCATATTTTTCATCATTAGTGTATAGGAATGCAAGAGATTTCTGTGCCTTAATTTTGTATCCTGCAACTTTACCAAATTCATTGATTAGCTCTAGTAGTTTTCTGGTAGCATCTTTAGGATTCTCTATGTATAGTATCATGTCATCTGTGAACAGTGACAGTTTTACTTCTTCTTTTCCAATTTGTATTCCTTTTATTTCTTTTTCTTCTCTGATTGCTGTAGCTAGGACTTCCAAAACTATGTTGAATAATAGTGGTAAGAGTGGACAACCTTGCCCTGTTCCTGATCTTAGCGGAAATGGTTTCAGTTTTTCACCATTTTTTTTTTTTTTTTTTTTTTTTTTTTTCGTTCGCCCGTCCCCTTTTTTTGCCTCTCCCGTTGCGGAGCACAGGCTCCGGACGCGCAGGCCCAGCGGCCATGGCTCACGGGCCCAGCCGCTCCGCGGCATGTGGGATCTTCCCAGACCGGGGCACGAACCCGTGTCCCCTGCCTCGGCAGGCGGACTCTCAACCACTGCGCCACCAGGGAAGTCCCCAGTTTTTCACCATTGAGAACGATGTTGGCTGTGGGTTTGTCATATATGGCCTTCATTATGTTGAGGTAAGTTCCCTCTATGCCTACTTTCTGGAGAGTTTTTATCATAAATGGGTGTTGAATTTTTTTGAAAGCTTTTTCTGCATCTATTGAGCTGATCATACAGTTTTTCTCCTTCAATTTGTTAATATGGTTTATCACATTGATTGATTTGCATATATTGAAGAAACCTTGCATTCCTGGGATAAACCCCACTTGATCATGGTGTATGATCCTTTTAATGTCCTGTAGGATTCTGTTTGCTAGTGTTTTGTTGAGGATTTTTGCATCTATGTTCATCAGTGATATTGGCCTATAGTTTTCTTTCTTTGTGACATCTTTGTCTGGTTTTGGTATCGGGGTGATGGTGGCTTCATAGAATGAGTTTGGGAGTGTTCCTCCCTCTGCTATATTTTGAAAGAGTTTGAGAAGGATAGTTGTTAGCTCTTCTCTAAATGTTTGAAAGAATTCGCCTGTGAAGCCATCTGGTCCTGGGCTTCTGTTTGTTGGAAGATTTTTAATCACAGCCTCAATTTCAAAGCTTGTGATTGGTCTGTTTATATTTTCTATCTCTTCCTGGTTCAGTCTTGGAAGGTTGTGCTTTTCTAAGAATTTGTCCATTTTTCTTCCAGGTTGTCCAATTTATTGGTATATAGCTGCTTGTAGGAATCTCTCATGATCCTTTGTATTTCTGCAGTGTCAGTTGTTACTTCTCCTTTTTCATTTCTAATTCTATTGATTTGAGTCTTCTCACTTTTTTTCTTGATGAGTCTGGCTAATGGTTTATCAATTTTGTTTATCTTCTCAAAGAACCAGATTTTAATTTGATTGATCTTTGCTATCGTTTCCTTCATTTGTTCTTCATTTATTTCTGATCTGAACTTTATGATTTCTTTCCTTCGGCTAACTTTGGGGGATTTTTGTTCTTCTTTCTCTAATAGCTTTAGGTTGTAAGGTTAGGTTGTTTATTTGAGATATTTCTTGTTTCGTGAGGTAGGATTGTATTGCTATAAACTTCTCTCTTAGAACTGCTTTTGCCACATCCCATAGGTTTGGGTTGCTGTGTTTTCATTGTCATTTGTTTCTAGGTATTTTTTGACTTCCTCTTTGATTTCTTCAGTGATCTCTTGGTTATTAAGTAGTGTATTGTTTAGCCTCCATGTGTTTGTATTTTTTACAGATTTTTTTCCTGTAACTGATATCTAGTCTCATAGCATTGTGGTCAGAAAAGATACTTGATACAATTTCAATTTTCTTAAATTTACTAAGGCTTGATTTGTGACCCAAGATATGATCTATCCTGGGAATGTTCCATGAGCATTTGAGAAGAAACTGTATTCTGTTGTTTTTGGATGGAATGTCCTATGAATATCAATTAAGTCCATCTTGTTTAATGTATTATTTAAAGCTTGTGTTTCCTTATTTATTTTCGTTTTGGATAATCTGTCTATTCGTGAAAGTGGGGTGTTAAAGTCCCCTGCTATTACTGTGTTACTGTCAATTTCCCCTATTAAAGTTGTTAGCATTTGCCTTATGTATTGAGGTGCTCCTGTGTTGGGTGCATAAATATTTACAATTGCTATATCTTGCTCTTGGATTGATCCCTTGATCATTATGTAGTGTCCTTCTTTGTCTCTTCTAATAGTCTTTATTTTAAAGTCTATTTTGTCTGATATGAGAATTGCGACTCCAGCTGTTTTTGATTTCCATTTGCATGGAATATCTTTTTCCATCCCCTCACTTTCAGTCTGTATGTGTCCCAAGTCTGAAGTGGGTCTCTTGTAGACAGCATATAGATGGGTCTTGTTTTTGTATCCATTGGGCCAGTCTATGTCTTTTGGTTGGAGCTTTTAATCCATTTACATTTAAGGTAATTGTCAATATGTATGTTCCTATTACCATTTTCTTAATTGTTTGGGGTTTGTTATTGTAGGTCTTTTCCTTCTCTTGTGTTTCCTGCCTAGAGAAGTTCCTTTAGCCTTTGTTGTAAAGCTGGTTTGGTGGTGCTGATTTCTCTTAGCTTTTGCTTGTCTGTAAAGGTTTTAATTTCTCCACTGAATCTGAATGAGATCCTTGCTGGGTAGAGTAATCTTCATTGTAGGTTTTTCCCTTTCATCACTTTAAATATGTCTTGCCCCTCCCTTCTGGCTTGCAGAGTTTCTGCTGAAAGATCAGCTGTTAACCTTATGGGGATTCTCTCGTATGTTATTTGTTGTTTTTCCCTTGCTGCTTTTAATTTTTTTTTTGTATTTAATTTTTGATAGTTTGATTTATATGTGTCTTGGTGTGTTTCTTCTTGGATTTATCCTGTATGGGACTCTCTGTGCTTCCTGGACTTGATTGACTATTTCCTTTCCCATATAAGGGAAGTTTTCAACTATAATCTCTTCAAATATTTTCTGTCCCTTTCTTTTTCTCTTCTTCTGGGACCCCTACAATTCGAACGTTGGTGCATTTAATGTTGTCCCAGAGGTCTCTAAGACTGTACTTAATTCTTTTCATTCTTTTTTCTTTATTGTGCTCTGCAGTAGTTATTTCCACTATTTTATTTTTCAGGTCACTTATCCGTTCTTCTGCCTCAGTTATTCTGCTATTGATTCCTTCTAGAGAATTTTTAATTTCATTTATTGTGTTGTTCATCACTGTTTGTTTGCTCTTTAGTTCTTCTAAGTCCGTGTTAAACGTTTCTTGTATTTTCTCCATTCTATTTCCAAGATTTTGGCTCATCTTTACTATCATTACTCTGAATTCTTTTTCAGGTAGACTGCCTATTTCCTCTTCATTTGTTTGGTCTGGTGGGTTTTTCCCTTGCTCCCTCATCTGCTGTGTGTTTCTCTGTATTCTCATTTTGCTTAACTTACTGTGTTTGGGGTCTCCTTTTCGCAGGCTGCAGGTTTGTAGTTCTTGTTGTTTTTGGTGTCTGTCCCCAGTGGCTAAGGTTGGTTCAGTGGGTTGTGTAGGCTTCCTGGTGGAAGGGACTAGTTTCTGTGTTCTGGTGGATGAGGCTGGATCTTGTCTTTCTGGTGGGCAGGACCACGTCCAGTGTTGTGTTTTGTGGTGTTTGTGACCTTATTATGATTTTAGGCAGCCTCTCTGCTAATGGGGGGTGTTTTGCTCCTGTCTTGCTAGTTGTTTGGCACAGGGTGTTCAGCACTGTAGCTTGCTGGTTGTTGAGTGGAGCTTGGTCTTAGTGTTGAGATGGAAATCTCTGGGAGAGCTTTCGCCATTTGATATTACGTGGAGCTGGGAGGTTTCTAGTGGATCAATGTCCTGAACTCAGCTCTCCCACCTCAGAGGCATAGGCCTGTCACCCGGCCAGAGCACCAAGACCCTGTCAGCCACTCGGCTCAGAAGAAAAGGGAGAAAGAAAGAAAGAACATAAAAAGAAATAAAGTTATTAAAATAAAATAATTTTAATTATTAAAAAAAAAAAAAAAGAAAGAAGAGAATAACCAAACCAAAAAACAAATCCACCAATGAAAACAAGTGCTAAGAACTGTATTTAAAAACAAAAACAAAAACAGACAGACAGAACCGTAGGACAAATGGTAAAAGCAAAGCTATACAGACAAAATCACACAAAGAAGCATACACATACACACTCACAAAAAGTGAAAATGGAAAAAAACATATATCTTTTGGGAAGTCTGACGTTTTCTGCCAGTGCTTAGTAGGTGTTCTGTAGGAGTTGTTCCACACGTAGATGTATTTCTGATGTATTTGTGGGGAAGAAGGCGATCTCCACGTCTTATTCCTCTGCCATCTTGAAGGTCTCCCCCGGTACTTTTCTTGTTAAATTTATTCCTAAGTATTTTATCTTCTCTGTTGCTACTGAAATGGGGCTTTCTTTACCTTTTTCTCTATCTTTTAACTGGTTATTTTTTGTGGACATGATGGCTACTGATTTCTGTTTGGTAATTTATATTCTGCCAAATAATTATTTTATTGTTTTAGTTTAATCATTGATTTTTTTTTAGGGTTTTCCCAGTATATAATCACATAAAATAATATAAAATAAAAAGCATTCCAATCAGTTTGAAAATGCAAAAATTAGGACTGAAAGAAAGGCAGCTCACAACTCACAAGTTGGTATTAAAGTTAATTATTTGGTAGGTGGGGTGCTTGGAACTTGGGATATATGTTTTACATAGAAAAGATATTAGAAACACCTGATTTGCATTCTAACCCACACAAAACCCATTTAACCTACAGTTAAAAATCTCTTAACTCCTAAAAATCAGTAAGAAGAAGACCAACAATCCCTTTTAAATAGGCAAAATATAGGAACATAATCGTTTACAGAAAAGGAAATATAAGTGGTTATTAAATATATGAACACAGGGCTTCCCTGGTGGCGCAGTGGTTGAGAGTCCGCCTGCCGATGCAGGGGACGCGGGTTTGTGCCCCGGTCTGGGAGGATCCCACATGCTGCGGAGCAGCTGGGCCCATGAGCCATGGCCGCTGGGCCTGCGCGTCCGGAGCCT